>NW_007793478.1:0-1629 GCF_000696425.1 Galeopterus variegatus
CAACCTGCTGTGCCACAAATCTTTATCTTACACCAGAGACTTACAGCCTGAGGAGAATTTCTTGTCCTTGAAAGGTCAATATTTGAAACAGCAAGGCTTTGGAAAACCAGGCCCTGTGAAGTACATATGCTTTACAGTATATTCCACATTCAGGTATATCAGTCTCCCCAGTGATCCTTTCTGTGTAGTTATTCATCCTTTTTTGCTCCACCATGTTGCTGGAGGTTGTAAACTGGAGAACTCCCAGGGCTATTTTCATTAGTGGATATCCGTTTAATTGTTCTTTGTGGGAGAGTGAAGGCTGGTGTCTCCTACCCTGCCATCTTGCTGATGATGTTATTGCCTAAAAGTAAGCTATAAGAACAAGAGCATGGAACTCACAGCTCAGGCCTGAGGCTGTGAAGGAGCCACAGAGGCCTATACGGGTATAGGATAGTGACCCCCCCACATGCCCCCATGTACTTATATATCTTGAGAAAAATAAGAAAAACAACATATAATTGTTTCATGAAGAAAACATTTGGTATTAAGTGGAAATAAAATTCTCCACTGAAAGCAAAAGCTGAAAACAGAATGAGGAAGACCCCCCTAAGATCTGGGAACTCAAGATGGCAACATAGAAAGACAGGGGAAACACCTGACCAAGACCTGCATGGAGAATGGAGAAAGCCCCTCACTGCTGGCACAAGGTAGGCAGGGGGGTCTGCAGTCAGCATGCTACAATAGACAACTGCAATTCAAGCTACAAGGTAATTGTGCAACACTCATTGGCAGTGAGCCCAGTTTGGAGAGCTGCTAAAAGCCCACGTAACTGCATTTTTCCAGAGGGGAAGTGTATTGAGTCCCCTCATCCTCCTCAGCTCCAGGCTGCCACTGGATATCATGATTTTAGGATAGGAGCTAAGACATGTAGACTCATCCAATTCTGACAAGCCTACCAGAACATCCCATTAGCAGAGAGAGGGTGTAGGGAGTGTTCCAGCCATTTCCTTGTGCATATAACTCCATGTATCTCTGGTAAACTTGCATAGATCCATGCCCACCTCCCCCTGGGAAACTCAGAGACCTGCCCAACTCAGCAAGCCCACTGTCACATCCTGCCCCAGTGGAGAGCATACAGACAGTGCACTGGCCCCACCCCACTGCATGCAATCCTGTGTGTCTCTGGTAAACTTGCCTTGATCCACATATTTTAGTGGAGAAGCTCCAGACAGCCTGCCCACCTAGTCCAGGGACACAGAGAAGTATCCCAGTGCTTCTCCTAGGGGTTTACAAGCCTATGACTGGATAGCTTCACTGATGAATTTTATCAAACTTTTAAAGAATATTTAATGCTAATTCTTCTCAAACAATTCCAAAAGATCATAGCAGAGAGTACTCTCCCAAATTTATTGTATGAAGCCAACCTCACCCTGATACCAAAATCAGACAAAGACACAACAATAAAAGAAAACTACAGGCCAATATCCTTGATAAACTTAGATACAAAAATTCCCATCAAAATACTAGCAAACAGAATCCAACAGGACATCAAAAAGATTATTCACCACAATCAAGTGGGATCCATCCCAGGAATGCAAGGATGGATCAACATACACAAATCAGTAAATGTGATACACCACATCAACA
>NW_007793479.1:0-1629 GCF_000696425.1 Galeopterus variegatus
ATCCAGAATATTATCATTGCAACATATAATCAATATAACGATTATTAAGGAAATACCTTACTTTTTTTTGGTGCTAAGTCTTTGAAATCTGGTGTATATTTTACACTTACGGCACCTCTCCATTGAGTGAGCTATATTTCAAGAGCACATGTGGTCAGTGTCTACCTTACTGGGCAGCAAAGATCGAGAGGCCCATTATTCAAAGTGTGGTCTGAGGCCCCGCAGCATTGGCATCTCTTGGGAGTGTGCAAGAAATGCAGAATACCAGGCCCCATCCAAGACCTCCTGAATCAAAATCTGCAGATTAACAAGATCCCCAGGAGATTCACGTGCACTTTTTTGTCTGCGAAGTCCCGCACTGCAGTTCTTACCCTTTTGGGGAGGATCCCCAAGAGACCTTTGGAATAGTTAAAAGCCATGTGATCTTCTTTCTAGAAAAATACTAATATGTAAATGCATACAGATTTCTGCTTACAGTTCCAGAAACTCCCCCAGCTCTTGGAAGCCCAGCCAAGTGTCCAGTGTTCCATGAGTTCCTTGGATTCCACATTAAGAAACCTGGCTCTGGAGCAGTGGTTTTCAAAAACGAAATTTTTTCTTTAGTAAGCACTGCAAACTTTTCTCTTGTTTACAAATGAAACCTTATTCAGAAGCTCCATGCATAAAATGGGCTAAGAGTGAGCTGTGGCTGACCAAGGAAGCAACCCCATTCCTGTGTGTTCTGCTTTCCCTCTGTCCAACCCCCTGCGGACTTTGAGAGTACTTGTATTAGTCAGGGTTCTTGAAAAAAACAGAACCTATGGGCTTTATATATATACTGAGAGAGAGAGAGATTATGGGGCTGGCCAGTTAGCATAGTTGGTTAAGAGTTAGAGTGTGGTCTTATAATAGCAAGGTCAAGAGTTCAAATCACCATACTGGCCAGCTGCCAAAAAAAACAGAGAGAGATCTATTATGACCAATTGTCTCACATGATTATGGAGGCTGAGAAGTCCCACAATCTGCTGTCTGTAAACTGGAGACCCCAAAAAACTGGTGGTATAATTCAGTCCAAGTCTGAAGGCTTGAGAACCAGGGAGTCAAGGTGTAAATCCCAGTCCAAGGGCAGGAGAAAATGAGAGATGTTCCAGCTCCGGCAATGAGGCAGAAGAAAGGAAGAGCGCATTCCTCCTCCCTCCACCTTTGGTTCTGTTTAGGCCCCCAGTGGGCTGGATGAGGCCCACCCACACCGGGAGGCGATCTGCTTCACCCAGTCCAGTGATTCAGATGCTCATCTCATCCAGACACACCCAGAAACAATGTGTAATCCAGGCACCCCCGTGGCCACTCTAATCAACATCACGGTACCTTAGGCCCAGTGAGGAACTTCCACTCCTATTCTACCCGTCCCACGCAAGCTGGTTTAATGACCGTGGCTAGCTGGCTACACACAAGTTACCTGGATGTAGCCTTTTTGTGTGTGTCTATTTGTTTTGTTTTCAATAATTCTGAAGACCAGCTGGACTTTGGAACACTTATCTAGGGCATGCCAACTGCCAGGCAAATCACACTATCATGAGGTCACTTCTAGTGCAAAAGTCTCAGAACCCAAGGTGACCTTGGGTGGCTTTCTATACCTCTCTATATCAC
>NW_007793480.1:0-1628 GCF_000696425.1 Galeopterus variegatus
AATTTCTAGATGAAGAAAATGTTTAGAACGAAGGCCGTTGTTTTGGTCTAAGTTCCTGCACAAGGCCCCAAAGACCAGACCAGAAATCAGCATGGAGTCACCCCTGTAAGTTCCCGTCACTTAGGCTGTGGTCTGGCCTCCTGAGGGGCCAGGAGAGAGAGAACCAATTTCCCCGACAGGCCAGTTTAAATCTTAGTTTCCTCTGCTCCAATCCTCACACGAAGAGACGGCCCGCAGTAACCTGAGGTTGGCTGATGAGTTTTTCGGTTTTCGCTTTGGCGGCTGGCCAGCACAGAGATCTGAACCTTGACCTGCCGGCACAGACATCTGAACCTTGACCTGCCAGCACAGAGATCTGAACCTTGACCTGCCAGCACAGACATCTGAACCTTGACCTGCCAGCACAGACATCTGAACCTTGACCTGGCCAGCACAGAGATCTGAACCTTGACCTGCCGGCACAGACATCTGAACCTTGACCTGGCCAGCACAGACATCTGAACCTTGACCTGCCAGCACAGACATCTGAACCTTGACCTTGGTGTTACCAGCACCACGCGTGAACCAAGGGAGGAACTGGCCAGCCCCTATTCGGTTATTTTTCTACTGTTTTGTCTCTCTGTCCCCAGTTTGCAAGAAAGAAACTTTGAAATATCCAGCCTGCTTTTTTGTTCTTTGCTTCTGCTTTCTTCAGCCCTTTCTGTTATAAAACTTTGTTATTCGTAATGAACTTTGGAGCACTTCCCTGACTCTGGGATGGTGTTTCTGGGCTTGATCCTAACCACACATGGCCAAAAACCACAACGCCACCTGTAGTAGCTGCACTTCTCATTCATGCAGCTACTTGCTTCACATCTGAATCCTATCATCGTTCCATCCATTTGGGCAAGTTCAATTGGATATCCCACAAGCTCTTTTCAAAATATAAAGGATCACTCTATGGGAGATCTAATAATGTATTTTGAAATACATCAGTGTACTTACATAAGATTCCCCAGCAGTCAGACGTTTGACCCACCTTTTAAATGTAATGTATTATACGTCATTTATTCTAGAATGAATCTAAAGTGGTCGAAGAATATAAATCAGTCATGTCTACTTAAAGAGCAATAAAAGTATTAAATAAAAATATAACATGTCGATAACACAAAAAACAATAAGAAAAGAAAAGAAAGAACTAAGTTTAGTCTCTAGAGAGCAACACTAACTGAAATTATAGCACAAATATTATTACAAATGAATTTCCACAGGATGGTGCCAAGACTCCATTAGCTAATGGCTCAGAAGCAACGATGCCTCTTGTCATAGGCTAAAAAAAGGCATTTAGACTGGCCAGTTAGCTCACTTGGGAGAGCATGGTGCTGGTAATACCAAGGTCATGGGTTCAGATCCCCGAACAGACCAGCTGCCAAAACAAACAAACAAAAACAAAAATAAATGTTGAAGTTCTAACCCCCAGCACCTCAGAGTGTGACCCTATCTGAAAATAAGATCTTTACAGGGAAAATCAAGTTAAAATGGGGTGTGCCCAAATCCAGCATGACTGGTGTCCTTATAAGAAGACAACTGGACACAAGATGTAGAGAAGGACGTCGCCATCTACACGTCCTGAACACCTGAGGCCACTG
>NW_007793481.1:0-1628 GCF_000696425.1 Galeopterus variegatus
GGCTGGTTAATGACACAAAATTACAGCTAGATGGGAAAAATAAGTTCTACTGGTGTACAGTCGACCACGAATCAATAATTAACAATGATTTAGTGCATGTTACCAAATGACTAAAAGAAAGGAGATCGAATACTCACATCACAAAGAAATATTAAGTTTTGCAATGATGAATATGCTGATTACCCTGATTTGATCATCACACATTGTGTACGTGTATTGAAGTATAACTCCGTGCTCTGTAAATATGCACAGTCAATATGGTCCAATAATATTTTTTTTAATTAAATGAGTTTGGAGGGCCGATCATATCCAAACTATAGCAAGGCCAGAGGGTATATCTGGTCCCTCTTACTCCATCATGGCTGGGAACTAAAGTCTCTGGGGTCAGGATCTGAACCTGGGTGGCCTGACTCCTGTCAGCTCCCTCTGCCATCTCATTTCAATGCTTGAGTTCCTTCTCACATTTGCTCAAATGCCACCTCGCTATGGCTATCGTGTAGCCTTTGCCGACCACCCCGACCGCCATCTGCACTCCCTGTCCTCCCATCCATCTCCCCTCCTCCATGTGAGGAAAACTCCATGAAGGAAGGGACTGCATCCTGTTCACTTTGGCTTTTGATCTTAAAAACTGAGAATTTGTTCTGATTCCCCCAGGACCTTGAACAGTGCTTGACCAGGACCTTGAATTTATGAAGTAGTCAATATGCTGTTGTTAAATGAATACATAGTGTCCTGTTCTCCATGTGTAAAGCAAACTTGGGGCAGGGCTTACTTAGCATCTGTCCCTAGAAAACATCCCACTGTGGGCGAACCAAGGGCAGATGCTCCGATAAAGGAAAACCAAGCTCATTTCTCCAGGAAAGATTCTGTGGAGCTAGGCAAAGCCCTGGGCCTTAGAGCCACCTGCCGATATTAGTGCCTGCGGTGAGGTCACTCCAGAGCACACAGGTCCAGTGTTCTAGAGCTGCGCTGTCCAATACCATAGCCGCTAGGTACATGTGGCCATTGAGCACTTGAAATGTGGCTAGTCTAAATAAAGATGCGATTGTAAGTGTAAATTATGCACCGGTATTTTCAAAGATTTAGTATTAAAAAGGAAAGTAATGATTTTTTTGTATTAATGACATGTTGAAGTAATACTAGTTTAGACATATTGGATCTAGTAATAAAACATTATTAAAATTAATGTCATTGGTGTCTTTGTACCTTTTTAATGTGGCTAATAGAAAGTTTAAAATTACATGTGTGACTCACATTATATTTCTATGGATTATATTCCTCCTGGAGGGAGAGGGCATCCAGGAGGGTAAGCCCAAGCCGGCCACAGAATCCTAAACCCCATCCCCAAGACTTGAGACTGACGGGAAGTAGATCAAAGAGAAGGGAGAGGAGATGAGGAATAGGATTCATAGAAACAGACGTGATATTTTCCATCTCTCTCTCTTTTCTTCTTATTGTGGTAAGAACACTGAACGTGAGATCTACCCTCTTAAAAATTTTTTTTCTTAAAAGATGACCGGTAAAGGGATCTTAACCCTTGACTTGGTGTAATCAGCACCACGCTCACCCAAGTGAGCCACAGGCCGGCCCCTCTTAACAATTTTCAAGTGTACAATACGCTATTGTGG
>NW_007793482.1:0-1628 GCF_000696425.1 Galeopterus variegatus
TATGGCCTTTGGGCTTGGTTTCCAAGATGGAAGTGTAATATCAAAGTACCCCTCATGAGGGAATGCCCTTATGTTGTTCAACTGGAACATGAGGATTGTAGTGGCATATCCAGCAATCAAAAGCACCTTCCCCTTTAGCTGTAATGGAAGATATGTTGACTATAAGATTATTTTCCCATCCTGCAAACACATAATTCATGTGCAGGAGGAGCCAAATTATATCCATCTTAGCAGTAGCCTTTAGTGCCTCAGAGATGGTGATAAGAAGAGGCTACAGTGAGCAAGACAATTGTGCTACTCGGTGTAAGACAGCATCGTTCCTATGCCCAAGGCAGCTAACAGAAGGGCAATGATTAAGGAAAAACAGATACTCGTTGTGTTAATTATGGCCTTTCTTTGGCAGATGCCTGTGGCACCTCCCTTATTCCAGCAGTGGAGACTGGGGGGCTTCCAGCAGTGGCTCTCTCATTGCTAGGCTCATTGTAGCTGTTGGGGGTAGGGAGGGGATGTGGCTAAAGCCCTTGGTCCCCTACCTACCAGGCTTGGGAGCTTGGGGTGCTTCCAGTGGTGGCCTGGTGGTCATCACTGGGCTGGTTGCATATGTTGAGGGGTATGGCTGAGCCCCACGACCCTAACCCCCTTCCCTGGTTTGGGAGCCCAGGGGGCTTACTGTCCTTCTAGGTTTTATAAATGTTCTTTAGTGGTATTAGACCTTTACCAGTTAATATCAAATTTTTTCTCTGATCTGTGGGTATTTTCTTTTTTCTTTCAGTTCTGTGTTGGATTATTCACTGTTGACACCACTTAAACTCTGCACTGGAACTAATTTGTTGTCCTTTGTTACTTCTAAAATGGTGGAACTTCCTGTGGGAACCAGCACTTGGACCTTGTGGTCGAGCTAAATTACTGCTTTGCTGTTGATTCTCTGGGGAAGGCTTTTTGTGCAGCTCAGGTTTTAGTTATTGACCCTGTATGCACTTCCTGGTCTTGTGAGGTCTAGTACACCTGGGTTGTGTAGAAACTCTGTCTGAGCCTGAGTCTTTTTAGCAAACTGCACTTCTTGTAGTTCTATATAATCTGCCCATACTACACTGAGTGGTTCTCTGTTGATTGAAGGGCAGATCAGCTGTCCATGCTGTGCTCCAGTGTTCCCCCAGTGGCCCATATCCCCCACTGCCCACACTCCAAACACTTCCTGTGGGACAGGCCATGTACTGGTCCCTTGTGATGACTCACCAGCCTCTGAGTGTCTCCTTTTTTCAGTTGTATGTGGCTCCTTACTCCCATGTGGGTCCAGGGCATCCTTGTTAGTGGTCTTGCGGGCCCCTTTTTTTCCTGCAGCCCCTAAGCAACTTCATAGGAAGGGCAGAGCTGCAGCTTTTGCCAGCTCTTGCTCCATGTGCTCACCAGCTCCAGCCTTGAAGCAGCTGGGGCTTGAAATGGTAGGAGCGATCCTTTCTTTCTCTCATTGTGGCTTCTCCCGCTTTTATGAACTCCTTAGGTCTCTCCTCCTCTTCCCCTCAGCTCTAGTGGCCCCAGCTGGGCTGTTGTTGCTTTTTAGTAGTTGTAAATTGATTGATTTATGGGAGAGAGGAATGCTGAGGACTGTCTATTCTGCCATCTTGACC
>NW_007793483.1:0-1628 GCF_000696425.1 Galeopterus variegatus
TTATAAACTCCACTTATTCATGAGAAACGTGACAGTGACCCAGGCTGTTCCACAGAAACAAGAGACTTCTCCCGCTGGCTCTCAGTGTCTTCATTTCAATAACGCAGGGACTGGCCTAGTTGATCCTTAACATCCCTTCCAGCAAGTGGCTTGGCTAAAATACAATGTGAAAGATGATTCCCTGAACAATCTCTCCTGTCTCCCCGTGTGCCCCGAACGTGTTAATAAACGAGCAGTGGAGCTAGAGATGTGCTGACTGAGCTCTTCTGCTGTCTCTTCCAAAGGCTAGAATTTTCTCGAATTCACCAGAAGAACATCTGAGTTTTTAATGCGCTATTGCAGATTTGTGCATGCCAAAATGGGAATTCCTAGGATATTCTCTGCTTTTGTTTTTCCTTTTTCATATTATTATTTACAACACCAACAATTGCCATTTGCAGACCCTACTATGTGCCACCAATCCAAGTGCGTGATCCATGTTTTCTAATTAAACTAAATTAAATTAATTTGATTATCTCTAAAGTCAGGTTTCTTACAATTGTGGAGTCTTTAATACCACCTTTAGCATTTCTCTTGCTGGGAGTTTACATATTTTTTATATATTTCCTAACAGCTCAATTTTTCTTCTCTAAGGGATCTTTGTGCTAAGCTCACCAGAGGGCAATTCAGAACAGAAGGATAAGAAAGAAGGATCAAAGAGAAGAAAAACAAGGGCACTACGGTAACAATTTTTAAAAGCCAACCAGTCCTGTTAGCTTAGAGGACTCTGCTGCTCACCACCGCCTCGGCCCCGCTGGTGCTGCGGGAGAACAACCTGTAGAGACTGACGACCCCGTTGGGCTTCTCAGGGACGCTGATGTTGACCACTGCTTGGGTAGAAGAGACTGCATGGAACTTGGGGGCTCTGAGGCCTTCTGGGGGGGCAGGCCCAGTTCTACACCGTGTCCAGCTGCTGGGGGCTTTTCCTGCTGAATTCACTGCCCAGACCTCCAAAGAGAAGTGAACAAGATCAGTCAAAAGCAAGATACCCTTAGGCTGAAAAAAAGTTGGCAACCAAAAGCATCTAAACACAACACTTTCAAGATGATAGACTTTCATCTTGCAACTTTGTAATCACAAAGGAGAGCAGGCTCTGACTCTCTCTTGTTTTTTTTTTTTTGCTTTTTAGCCTTTGACCAAGTGAACACAAAGGGGGCCCTTTAGGAGCCCTGATTTCAGAATGCAGCAGGTTGATTTAAGCCTAATGAAAACTGCTCATCTCTGTGTGGGAAGTGGAGTGACTCTGTCAGCTTCTGCAAACTGGATGGATCTGCAGACTACATAAAACTCAGCAATTCTTAAACATTGTCCCTACCAAATCTGCATGAAAATTAAATTTCCTTTCATCAAGGAGGGAATAAACATACGGAAGGACATATAATCTTATTTATCAAGAACCATTTGTATAATTAAACACGAATATCCTAAAAGGTTGCCTTGGGTCGTCATTTGCATGAGTAAGTAATTTGTAGAGTGTCAAGTACAATAGACAGAATAGATGGATGCGTGAGCGTATAGGGTTAAATTAGGCCCAATAATAGCCAACTACACAGTGATCAATCAGAATGATAGATCTAAATGGCAATACA
>NW_007793484.1:0-228 GCF_000696425.1 Galeopterus variegatus
TCTTGGTCTGATGAGTTTACTTAGATCGAACATCTTGGTCTGATGAGTTTACTTAGATCGATGAGCTTGGTCTGATGAGTTTACTTAGATCGATGTGCTTGGTCTGATGAGTTTACTTAGATCGAGGAGCTTGTTCTGATGAGTTTATTTAGATCGAACATCTTGGTCTGATGAGTTTACTTAGATCGATGAGCTTGGTCTGATGAGTTTACTTAGATCGATGAGCTT
>NW_007793484.1:1025-1628 GCF_000696425.1 Galeopterus variegatus
TGACCGATGAGTTTATTTAGATCAATTAGCACTGACCGATGAGTTTACTTAGATCGATGAGCTTGGTCTGATGAGTTTACTGAGATCAATTAGCTCTGACCGATGAGTTTACTTAGATCGAGGAGCTTGTTCTGATGAGTTTATTTAGATCGAACATCTTGGTCTGATGAGTATAACTTAGATCGATTAGCTTGGTTTGATGAGTTTACTTAGATCGATGAGCTTGGTCTGATGAGTTTCCTTAGATTGATGAGCTGGATGTGATGAGTTGACTTTGATCTATTAGCGTGGTCTGATGAGTTAACTTAGATTGATTCGCTTGCTCTGATGAGTTTACTTACATCGATTAGATTGGTGTGATGAGTTTACTAAGATTGTTGAGCTTGGTCTTATGAATTTAATTGGATCCATTAGCTTGGTTGGATGCATTCACTTATATTGATTACATTGGTCTGCTGAGATTAATTAGATCGATGAGCTTCATCTGATGAGTTTACTTAGATCAATTAGCTCTGACCGATGAGTTTACTTAGATCGATGAGGTTGGTCTGATGAGTTTACTTAGATCGATGAGCTTGGTCTGATGAGTTAACTTAGATCGAT
>NW_007793485.1:0-1628 GCF_000696425.1 Galeopterus variegatus
GCCGCGCTTCCCAAGCGGCGCACTATCCAGTGCACCACCGGGCCGGCCCCGAGTTAAGCTGTTTTGATGTTTGTTTACAGTATTCAGATATTTCAAGAATGAAACGAGTGGATATCTACTAATTTGTTTACATTAATTCCGGTATACAAATATATATGTTGTTTTTCCAGTGTTTTTTTTTTTTTTTAAATAGGATCTGAACCTGCGGCCTTGGTGCTACCAGCACCGCACTCTCCTGAGTGAGCCACAGGCCAGCCCGTGGTTCTAGTGTTAATGTATAAAGAGGTATGTCATGTTTGATCATAGGTGGGCAGTGACCCATTTCTGTTTTTTCAAGGCATTGCTAACATTGAGTAGAAGAGATATGATTGAATCAGTGTGTTTTCACCTAGAAACACAGGTTTTGAAAACTGTTTGCATGCTCTTATAGGAGGTATTTCTCACCTTATTTGTTTGTGTTTCATTCACATGGTCAGTGTTTTTCAGCTAGTGAGTTTTGAAATCTAAACAGTGGGTCTTGGTTAAAATTTTTAAAAAATGAATAGAAAATACCAATGTGCATGGAACATAGTAAAGGTAAGAATGTTTTGTCCAACTAAGTCACGTGTGAGTGTGTGTGCAGGGTTGAGATATGAGTGTTATTTTTACACCTGCTTCAGAAGTTCATTTATGTTGTACATTCCACGTGAACATGCAGTTAGTGTTCTATTATCACTGTGCTAGTCACTGAGATGCTGCTGTGACTTCTGACTTCTCATCCCTTTTCATAGGCATGCATGATATTTATTGTCTTTTATCTTATACCCTTAATTATAGAGACCATTTTTTCATTTGGATTTCTCCATAATTCCTTTCTCTCATTGGAAAAACATAAGAGTTTAATTTTTACAGGACATACATGAACCTGTAGTCTGAAGGACACTGTTCTGAACAAGGGAGTCTGAGAATTACATTTGTTTCAGAGTTGCCTTTGTGACTTTAGACAAGTCATTTGTCAGAGCCCATGGTATGCTTTTTGGTCAACTCATAAATCATGGATAGCTGTGGTTCCCTGCATGGAGATGGGTTTCTGTATTTATGATTGGGAATATTTATTTACTCATTACATGACTGTGGTCAAAATAAAATCTAGTAGTAACTCTTAACTTTTCTCCTACTTTGTCAAAATGTCAAACTTGGTTTTCAAACAGTAAAGGATTAGCTTGATCGATTAGAAGTTTTGAGAATTGTACCCCTTTTCCAGTTCATTGAAAGTCAAACTAAAAGACTGTAAATAGACAAGTTAGGCTCTGTACAACCATTGAAATGGCAGTTAAAGAAAAACAACAACACTGTGTAAGGTAAGCATGTTTAACATGGTATAATGTGGTTGGTTTGATCTCTCTTCTAGCAGGTGATATTGGGTAAAGTGTGTAGATAATGAGGGTGGATGGCTTCACAGTTGGGAGGAGTTAAAGTGACTTCCTCTCTTCTACAGGGGGCTCTCTTTAAATTGGGGACATGTCTGAGATCGGGGGCATAGAAGCATATTTTCTTCCCCTCTTGATTAGGTACCCAAGTGTGGGGAAGGAGTCATATGACTGAGAAAGTCACTTGCAAGGCTATGGATTGTTTTTAATTGATGCATG
>NW_007793486.1:0-1628 GCF_000696425.1 Galeopterus variegatus
GAGACAATATTTCATGGAATCTTATGATAGTAAATCAGGATATGTAAGCTCTCAGAAGATGGTGCTGATAGAGGCACTGTGGGAAAAGAAGGCAAAACCCATATCTGGAGCATGTGTCGTTCTAGTAACAATGAACTTTACTCTTTCTGTGAGAGAAGGGGCACTGAGAAACCACCTTGTCATTAAGTAGCTGGGTGGACTTCTAGAGGGCTGGTACCCTCAGTGTTGGTCTCTACTACTGGAAGGCCATGTATTCACCAATATCCATAGAGTGGCTAGCCTTAGTGAAACGAAGTCCATGGCATTGACCCACACACAGCCTCCAACTCATGGCCAGTCTTCATGAGCACATTTCCCAAGTTCCTGGATGAGAAATCCAATCAATTTGTTCCATCTCTTCTGCAGGGGATGCTCTCTTGTGGGTTAATTTGTGACACTTAGATCTGCAGACTTTGTTCTACCATGAGTCCATTCACATACCTCTTTCTAAGATATTTTTATTTCTGATCTTCCGATCTTGTTTCTGCCAGCCTCTGACCAACTAGTCAAATCACCTGCCATTGCCCACATCCCATGTATATTCTTACAACGGACCACCTTTCCCTTCATATAGAGTTACTGAGCACATAACCGCCCACAGCTCTGCCTACCGGGGAGGTTGACCGTGGAAAGTGAGTTAAGAGCCCAGGATCCACTTCTCGGCATATATTTATGGCTGAAATCAAAGGAGGTGCTATAATGATGTGAAATGGGACACATGAGATGTGACATAGATGCTCATGGGAGATTTTCAGAGAGGGCAAGCTAGCAAGCTATGAAAATATCTTTGGAAAGTGAATTTCTTAGAGGGAAGAGAATGTGCCAGGCCCTGTGGTGAGAGCATGTTTGTGGATTTGAGTAATAGCACGTGTGATTGGAGAAGTATGAATGAGGAGAAGTGGTAGGTGAGGAGACCAGAAGTTGGAGATTTTAGGTGATTTTTATAAGTGCAGAACTAGTAGAGGCTTTGAAGCAGAGGAATGATATCATCTGACTTACATTCTCTGAGATTTACCAGCTGCTGTTCCGAGAACAGACTGGGGGCAGGAGTGAAGATGCTTCTCAGTGAGCGATGGGACAGATGCTTGGCCTGGGCTCAAGAGAAGGCTGGAGGACAGTTAGTGAAGAGAGCAAATATTGATAACATTTTTTTTCAGTTTTACTATAAAAGAAAACAAAGAAATGGGGTGGTAGCTGGAGAAGGGTGTGGAGCAAGGGGAAGTTTGATAATTTTCCTTTTTACTTTTTTTCAAATGGGAGAAATAGCAGCCTGTTTGCACGCTGATGGGTATGATCTAACAGAGAGACAAATGAGTGATGTTAAATAGAATAGAAAATTATTTTAGTCTTACTATAAACATATGAAAATCCAAAACTACGCTTGGAAGTAATTAAACATGGATTATTTTGTGCCATGTAACAATATTTTATATTGTTGAGATTAATTGGATAATGTTCTATTAATTAAATCCTTCAATTAAATATTCCCCTAATAAAAATGTTAAAAAGATACTTAAGATTTTTCTAATATGCAGAGTGAATTGCACACATCTGTGAAGCTGTCTATATTATAATATTTTTTGGAACAA
>NW_007793487.1:0-1628 GCF_000696425.1 Galeopterus variegatus
CATTATTTCATTTTGAACCAGTTTAATTTTAAAGTTTTTAGCAGGTTTAATGACCTGGGGAATATAAAATGAGACAAAACTGAAAAAGGAATAGCAGGAACATGGATCATATTACATAAAAAAGTTTAACCACCAACAGCATCTCCTACTCACATTCCTGTGTTCTTTCATAGTATACGTGACTGAAAAATAATAAATTATGAAAAAGAGAACCAGGAAATAACCTATTCTCTGCAAAAGCTCAAAGACATCTCTGGAGTGTCAAAGGCATGTCCTTCAATATTTAACTTTTTCACTCTTTGTTCCCCATCTCAAGTGGAACAATACGTTAATTACCCAATGAAGCGTGATAATTACTCTAACAGCTCCACTCTTACTTATAATTACTGCATCAACACTTTCTTTTTCATATGCTTCAATCTATACCTATTACATTGTCATGATGAAGACACATTAACATTATAATACCGTATAATTAGCTGATGAGCAATTAAATTATTCCACTGCTCTTGTTCCTCTTTGCCAAGAGGTTGCTTCCAAGCTCTATTATCTCCTCTTTCTCTTCAGTTTGCTTTATTGGTTCCTTCCCCCACTAAAACAAAGAGGCTCATAAGCTGTATTCAAAGCGTTTTGATTTCAAATTCAGAATGGATAAGTACTCAACTTGGTGATGGCTGAAGAAATAGACTGGCATTATAGGCAAGTTTAAATTTATTTTCATTTTTGTTTTATGATAAAGAATCGCAAATCTATGTAACAATAAGATATTTAAGGATCATTCTTTCTAAATACTGATGTTTCTTGTTTTAAAACCAAAATTTTCCATAATTTACAGTGAAATTGTTTATACAATGTTAGAGTCTATCTGAAATATAGCCTACATGAATTATTTTACAAATACTTCAAATTGTTTTCCCGGAAGCTTTAAAGCTTTGTAGATAGGGAGCATAAAATAAAATCACGTATGGTCGTATAGCTAACTATGACAGCATATGGCCCAATGCAAGCAAGCAGGTACTTCACTTTATTTTTTTTCCCTTATTTTTCTTTATATTACATATCAAAAAAATCTTTCCTTCTATATCTGACTTGTCCAGCTGGATCTTAATTGAAATTAGCTTTCCTTTAAGTGCCCATGATCTTTCTTTGTGATTTTAGTTCCTGGTTTTTTGAAGTTTCCTGTGAGAAAATGCATCTCTCTACTTGGTTAAAGACTTATTTTAGCTCAAATAAACTCTGGAACTAATTGAAATACAATTTTAATGGCTCCAAAATACTTGGTGCCTACATGGCTTACCACTGCGTTCACTTGCAGCATCTATATTGCAACTAGTTCAATTGCTGTGTAGTCCATATTTTATAAGAGGACTAAATCTTTCTTAGATAATTACTTTGTAGTAACATGAGCTATGAAAGAAAAGTGGAATTCATTTTACAAGCAAGGCCTATTTCAACAAAATGCCTTTTGTTGTCTCAGCTTAGTTTCCTTAGCTGTGAGGCAAAGGAAAATCCATCGAGTACAAGAGTATCATATGCAGAAACTTGCCTCTTTGCTGAGAAGAGCCAGATGGGCCCTGCCAACTTCAGAAAGCCATTTAGGACTATTAGCATCAATGTGCTTGGGAAAT
>NW_007793488.1:0-1628 GCF_000696425.1 Galeopterus variegatus
TCACAGAATGAGTATTGTTAATGATCATGTCTCAAGTATGAAGAAAATGTTCAAAAGAATGAGAAGCTAGAAGCTCTTGAGGAGATGAACCGTTTCCAACTATAATGATAGGATTGATCATTAAGGCATCTTTAGCTACTAGGAGCTTAAAATAATTACCTAATAGTAGGGATATTTTCTAGTCTGTAACTCAAGTTCACATACACTTCATCATTCAACTGTGCTACATAGCTGTGTATAGGCAATGTTCTCACCATGCCCTTGAGAGAGTAGAAGCTCAGAGCTTTGCTTGCCTGTGGGTCAGCTTGGGATGATTGAGGGATCTGTCAGAGCACCCTGCCTGGAGCTTTGCATTCACATCTGTTGGTCATGCACCATTTGTACAATGACCCCTTTGCTGAGGAGGAACTCCCTGAAGTGTCTGACTTCTCTGTGAGAGGCAGGGGTAAGTGCACAGTCGGTAAGGCCCTGGTCAAGTTGGCTATTTTATTAGTTGATCACAGAGTATTTTTGCAAATGGAATTACACTTCAAAAAAGGGAGCATTTCTCATATGAGATAAAGCTTGAGGAATAAATTTTCCATATTTTAAAAACAAAAATTTTAAAACCCCGAAATAGTTAGAGCTGTCTTGTTGAGAGGAAGAGGCTTGGTTTTAGGTTGTATTGGCCATTGAGACAAAGCCAGGTTGAAAAGTGGTCAAGAGAGGAGCTCAGGTTGGGGGCAACCCCAAGCACAGGGTGGGAAGGAGGGAGAGCTCTTTGTCATACACTGAATAAGTTTGCCTGACTGTCTAATACTTGTTACATACTTTTAAATAAAAAAGAATGTTAACAACTTTCTTAGTCCCAATTTCATAAGGTGCAGAAGTTGGTCTCTTTTAAAATGAAACAACTGCCTGACTTCATGTAATTTTCTGGACATTGCATTTCTCTCAGGTTTCTTGAGACGAATGAGTGCCTACACATACCCCACCTCATGCACACATCAAACCCATCTGTAAACTGTTTACCCTCAATCAAAGCTTTTTCCTTTTGCCACCAACATGCTCACCAAGAGCCAGACCAAAGCAAAAAGAAAAAGAAAGAGTGAGGGGAGGGATGGGTTAGGAAGGATAAATTAAGTGGCCAGGCCCAGACCCAGTTCTAACTCCAAGACAAAAGAAATTTAAACACAATCTCCTCTTTTTATTTACTTTTATTATTTTTATTATGTATTTTTGATAGTCTATTTTAATGTATTTTCTTTAAACTCTGGATTGGGGAATAATATCACAAGATCATAACATTTTAGTGTTATAAGAAAACTTGCAAATTATCTAGGCCAAACCATATTTTTATAAATAAGAAGACTGAAACCCAGAAAGGTCAAATTGTTTTTTCTAGGTCACAGAGCTCATCAGTAGTTAAGCCGCAAGGAGGATCCAGGCATTCTTTCTATTACAATACGCTTTCTGTCTATCCAAGTTATGATTAAGGATGACACCAAAAACATCGATAATAGTTAATTTTTAAAAATACAAATTTCAGCTAGTATCCTAAGCATTCCTCAAGCCCTACAGGATTTAATTTTCAATCAACCTCATCAAGTAGGTACTATTATTATTGCAATTTTTTTTTTTTTTTTTTT
>NW_007793489.1:0-1628 GCF_000696425.1 Galeopterus variegatus
ACATAAGAATAAATACTGCGTGATTTCTATTATAAGAGGTATCTAAAATAGACTCATTAAATCAGGTAATAGACTGATGGTTTCTATGTTGGAGGAAGAGGGAAATAGCAAGTTGCTAACCAAAGGGCGTGAAGTCTCAATTATGCAAGTTGAATAAGTTCTAGAGATGTACCGTACAACATTGTCCTTGCAGTTAACGATACTGTAATGTACATCTAAAATTTCTTTTGATCTATATCTCATAAGAGTTCTTAACACAATAAATAAAATAACATGTAACATCTCACTTTGAGTTTTATTCTAAGTTGCATAAATAATTTTACTATGAGTTGAACAGTTGCATAGGGATAATGTGGCTGGCCCTTTTCATAATATTTAATTTTTTTATTTTTAGAATTATATTTTCTGAGGCAGTAAATGTAATTATTTTTTTATTATTGAATGAATTAATGAAGAATGCAAACTAAATTAAATTATAAACAATTATACCTTTATTGAAGTATAATTGCTGTAGGACTGGACATTGTAAGGTGTACACTCAAGTAAGTTTTGACATATGCATGTAACTGTGAGACCATCACCACAATGAAAATTTAAAAAGTTAACTACCATTCCTAAAAGTTTCTTCATGCCCATATGTAATCCTTTCCTCTCATTGCCTCCCCCATCACTAAGCAACCAATAATGCACTTTCTCTCACTCTAGATTAGTTGGCATTTTCATTAATTTTATATAAATAAATGATATAGGATGTAATTTTTTAATTTGACTTCTTTTACTCAGTATAATTATTTTGAGATTCACCCATGGTTCTTCACCTGAGTTCTTCACCTGGTGATGAGAACTTGAGATTTTTCCCATGTGTAGTTATTATAAATAAAGTTTCAGTGTAAAAATCTTTTTGTGGATATATGGTTTCAATTGTCAGGAAATAGCTAATAGTGGAATGTAGGAGTTATATATAAATATATTTAAATAATTTAGAAACTTCGAACTATTTTTCAAATCGGTAGAGCAATTTTGCCTACAACTTTATTGATGATGGCTGTATTTACAACTTTATGAGAGTTTCATTTACTCCACCTCATTGCCATCCTTTGGTATGGTCAATCTTCTGAAGTTTAGACATTCTACTAGTTAGTATCTCATTTTTTTGTCTAATTTATCTTTGCTAACAATCAATGGTTTAAAACATTGGTTTTCTTGTATCTTTTGGGGGGAGGGATTGAAGTGTTTGTTCAAATTTTTACTTGGTTATATTGCATTCTTTGTTTTCTTATTTTGAATTTTGATATCTTGTATATTTTCTCAAAGCCCTTTGTGAATACTGGCTCCCCTGCTCACAGAGGGATAACCACACTCTTGCAGTTGGTCTTTTATCATGTCTATGCTTCTGTTATGGATATTAAATAATCTACACTTCAGGCTTACATATTTTATGTTCTTTTCATGATGATATAAGTTAAATTTTACAGAAAATTTGCAGTTGTATAAAAATAACACCTCTCTCTCTCCTTCACTCTCTCTCTTTCACACACACCCGTAAACAAACACCCATACACATACAGTGTCTTATTTTTGCCCATTTTCTTTGTTTCTTGATGTCTCTCTCCCACTCTGTGTATGTG
>NW_007793490.1:0-1628 GCF_000696425.1 Galeopterus variegatus
CACAGAATGGCAGAGCTGTGGAGGCTTGGGAGCCTCCACCCCAATTTCAAAAGATGTATAGAAAAGCCTGGGGGCCCAGGAAGACATCAATCACAGAGGCAGAGCCACTATAGAGAGCTTTTGCTAGAACAATGCCAAGTGTAAGTGTTGGGTCAGAGTTGCAGCAGAGAACCCCCATCAGTGCCATGCCTAGTGGAACCATAAGAGTGGGACCACCACCATGGAGACCCCAGAACTGTAGAACTATCAGTGTGCAATGCCAGCCTGCAAGCATTGCCAGAGACCAGGAAAGTCATAGGAGTGGAGCTGCTGGAGGACTTGAGGACCCAACCCCCACACCAGTGTGCAGAGGACATTGAACATGGAGTCAAGGTGCATGATTTGCCAGCTTTGAGATTTGATGCCCGGCCTGCTGGGTTTTGGACATGCTTAGGACCTGTTACCCCTTTCTTTTGGACTATTTTTCTCTTTTTGAACAGCAATATGTACCCTATGCTTGTCTCATCATTGTATCTTGGAAGTAGATAACTTGTTTTGATTTCATAAATGGGACATTGAGACTTGGGACTTTTGAGATGAAGCAACTTAAGACTTTGGAGATAAAATGAATGTATTTACACATGAGACAGACTTGAACTTTGGTGGCCAGGGGCAGAATGATATGGGATGAATGTGTCCAAAGTGTCATGTGTTAGAAACTTATTTCCTACTATGACAGTGTTAAGAGGGTGGGAAATCTAATTATGGTAACTCAAAGGTGGGGCCTTGAAGAGGAGATTAGATTGTGAGAACTATGCCCTTATGAATGAGTTGATCCATTCGTGGAGTAATGGGTGTGGATCTGATGGCTTTAAAAGGAGAGCAAGTGAGAAGTTTAGCACTCTCTCTTGCTCAGCCATTTCACCATGTTGTGACACCCTGCGTTACTGTAGCGTCACCACCAGAACAAGGTCCTCATCAGATCTGTTCCCCGGACTTCGGAATTCACAGCCTCCAAAATTGTAAGCAATAAATTTTACTAATTTATAAATTTAAAAATATATAAAATAAATAAAAATATGAATTTAATTGGTGTCTTTGAAGGTTCCTGTGTGCCCCCTGTCAGTCATATCCCCTTCCCCACCCCTCCCTGCAGTAACAATATCCTGAATTTGATTTAATTATTCCCTTCTTTTTCTTTAGAGTTTTACTCTTCATTTACATTTTTCCATACAATGTGTTTCGATTTGGAAGGAGTTTTGTATTTTTTTTTTTTTTTTTAAGATGACCGGTAAGGGGATCTCCACCCTTGGCAATTTGGAAGGAGTTTTGTATTTTATATTTTAAAAGTCATATATATTCTTCTGTGACTTTCTTTTTTTCACTTAACTGTAGGTTTTTAAGATCCATCTGCTACTGTGTGCTGTGGTCGTTTTTCATGCATTTTCATTGATAAATTGTGTTCCATTGCATGAATATGTGACACCATATTTATCTGGTGATCATTTGTATATGGTCAGTTTTTTGCTGTTACAGACAGTGCTGAGCGTTCTTGTACCCATCTCCTCAAAGACAACTCAAGAAGTGGCACAACCCTAAATTGCCAAGTAAAGATAAGTGCACTCACTGCACTGGAAGGCCCAAGTTAA
>NW_007793491.1:0-1628 GCF_000696425.1 Galeopterus variegatus
TTTTTTTGCACCAAAATAAACTCATACTATCTTGTTATAAAATGTCTGAACAGGATCTAGTTCGAGGCACTAAGAAGGAGAAGACATTAGTTTGAAAAGAGCCCCTACCAAAGCAACATGAATTCTGCTGAAATTGAAGCAAGAACAGACATCAGATTTATTATGAAGCTTGGGTGGAAGAATGGTGAAATCATTGATGCTTTCTGAAAAGTTTATGGGGACAATGCCCCGAGGAAATCAGCAGTTTACAAATGGACACTTTGTTTTAAGAAGGGATGAGACAATGTTAAGATGAAGCCTGCGGTGGCAGACCACCCACATCCATTTGTAAGGAGAAAATTAATTATGTTCATGCCGTAATTGGAGAGGACCTACAACTAACAGCAGAAACAACAGCCAATACCACAGACATCTCAATTGACTCAGCTTACACAATTCTGATGAAAAATTACAGTTGAGCAAACTTTCTGCTCAATGGGTGTCAAAACTGTTGTGCCCAGATCAGCTGCAGATAAGAGCAGAACTTTCAATGGAAGTTTTAAACAACTGGGATCAAAATCCCAAGAATTGTAACAGGAGATGAAACATGGCTTTACCAGTACAATGCAGAAGACAAAGCACAATCAAAGCCATGGCTACCAAGAGGAGGAAGAAGTCCAGTCCAAGCAAAAGTGGACCGGTCAAGAGTGAAGGTCACAGTAACAGTTTTTTGGGGTGCTCAAGGCATTTTTCTTGTTCACTTTCCAGAGGGCCAAAGAATGAAAACATTGTTTATTTTTAAAGTGTTTTGAGAAAGTTAGTCAAAGCTTTAGCAGAAAAACACCTGAGAAAGCATCACCAGAGAGTCCTTCTCCACCACAACAATGCTCCTGCTCATCACTCTCATCAGATAAGGGCAATTTTGTGAGAGTTTTAATGGGAGATCATTAGGCCTTATCATCCTGATTTGGCTCCTTCCAACTCCTTTTTGTTCCCTAATCTTAAAATGTCTTTAAAGGGCACGCATTTTTCTTCAATTAATAATGTAAAAAAGACTGCACTGACATAGTTAAATTCCCAGAACCCTCAGTTTTTTAGGGATAAATGGCTGGTATTATTGCTTATAAAAGTGTCTTGGACTTGATAGAGCTTATGTTAGGAAATAACGTTTATATTTTTTATTTTAAAATTTTAATTCCATTTTCTACAAACTTTTTGAAGTCCTCTTGTATAAATTCTTATTTTTTCTCTCCTTTAAAAATTTTTTTACAAAAGTAGAATAGTATGCACACACACACATATACACAGAGTGACTTTACTTTTAACATCTAGTATCCTGGAAATTTTTTCTTACCAATACATAGAGAATATCTGCTTTTTGTAAAAACAGAAAAACTACAGTTACCTCCTAGATAAAATCAGGGTAGGTTGTGGGTGACTTGCTCACTGCTCCCAGCTCTAACTATCCTCCTTCCTCCACTGGTCTGTGATGGGCCAATGTGACAGGACCATCACACCCACTGGAGCACCTAGTGCAGCACCTAGGGAATGTTTGTGGAGTGAATGAATGAATGAATGAATGAGAGGGATGGGAGGGAGGGAGAGAGGGAGGGGACATTAGGGAGGAAAGCAGGAGGATTGATGGGGAG
>NW_007793492.1:0-1628 GCF_000696425.1 Galeopterus variegatus
AGAGGTGGAAGCACGGGGTCCATTGTTCACTCAGCTAAAGCCGTGAGCGACAGAAGGTCCCGGGAGGGAGTATGAGTAGGGTAGGCATTCCAAAACTCTGCCATTTACTTTTGAAGCAGAATTTTTACTCTGCTCCAATTCATCCATTTCACTCCATAAAGGATGTTATTTTTATGTAAGAAATTTAACACTCATATTAACAAACTTCAGTTGAATTTGATATTGCTTTTCCAGGCTTGTTGCTTGTGGTGTATAAATTCTAATTCACCTAAATTCTGCATGGTGGATAGATTGAATTATAATGATCATATTCAGAAAATCTCTGTGTAATCAGAGCCATAAATGTGCAACACTTTGTTATTGTACAATAGCAATGTAGCACTGTGGACTACATTTAACAACGATTTAAACAACTTAGCACATAGTTGTAGTTGGCACCACGTAGAGGGTCTGTTTCCGCCTCACTTAACTCTGGGATTAAGATTTGAACCTGATCTCCTTGTTCTTGAGTTTATCTACCTCTTTTCAAGAAAACGAGTGATTTCTGTCCAAAGTTAATTATAATTTACATGTAGTTGATTTACTAAATTACTTCCAGATCTACACTATTTTTTTTTTAAAAAAAGCAGACTAGAAAGAAATATTTGCTCTTTAGAAAGAATCTTTGTTTTTATCCAAATGTACATATTCTTTAGATACATATGTTTAGTTAATTTTCTCTACAGCTGAAAATGGTGCCTGAAAAAACCTTGAAAGAGTTAGAATGGGCATTGCTGTAGACAAGTGCCTCAATGTTTTATTGCATTGTCTGTCAGCTATTATCTTATAGGAATGCAAATTTATTTTTTAAAAATTGGCAAAAACACAACTTTCTGGGAAAGCTTTTTCCATTAATCAAAAGTAGAGAGAGCAAATACAATTGCTCTCCTGTTTCAATACTGACTGATTGGCAGTGGCTGCCTTGGGGCTGTGTTCAGAAAGATTTTGAGGATGGGGGAAGTGGGCTGCAGGGAGCTGCTCCATTAACGATCTCTGCTATATGCATGGAATTGGAGGCTGTGCTGTGTAGCTTTCATCCCAATATTAAAGCCATATCAGAAATAAGTGGGTAGCATTCCCCTAAAAACAAGCAGGTCTGTAACTAATGAAATTTAGAATAGGAAAAAAGCATGTGTGACTCTCTCTCTCTCTCTCTCCATCTCTCTCTCTCTCTCTCTCTCTCTGTATATATATATATATTTATATGCTCATGTATGACTATATATAATTCTTTGATCCACTTAGGTATCGGCTACCCAATACACAGTCAAAGGCATTTGAAGTGAGAAAAACTTGTTCTCATACCTCCTGCCTCCCCTTTTGGGGCTATTTGGACTTGAGGACAATAGGACCTTGCTCTGCTCCTTTCCTATGTGCAGGAGTCATTGTAGGACTCCTGATAGCACAACAAGACCACACATTTTACCTGACCGCAAATGTAAAGGAAAAAATAGGCTTTGTAGCTAAGGGAGAATGGAATGATAGGTTGCTACAGAATGGGTCCTAATGTTTATATACCATTAGCTCTGGGAAGAAGTTGAAGAAAGGAAAATTGACATTGTCTTGTATAAGAAGTAAACAGAAATGTA
>NW_007793493.1:0-1627 GCF_000696425.1 Galeopterus variegatus
GCCACAGGCTTGGCCCTTATACTCATGTATAAAAATCCCCAGGAGAGGGGATTTTTGTCAAAGGTGGCTTTGGTCGGCGGTCTGAAGTCCCCACTGCAGTGGCTCCATGTTTGGGGGTGGTTCTAGAACAGCTCCCCTAGCACCTCATCATTTCTGGAGCTCTATCTAGGCTCCAAAGGCCGAGAGCAGTTGTAACCTAAAGTAGCACATAGAACAGATTCCACATTGGCCTGAATCCTACATGCTCTTTGTGGCTATTAAAGTTGAAATCAATTGAAACAAAATTAAATCAAACATTCAGTGGCTCAGTCACACTAGTTACATTTCAAGTGCTCAAGAGTCACATGTGGCTAGTGGCTACCCATTTCCATCACTGTAGAAAGTTCTGTTGGACAGTGTTGAAGGGAAAAGATAAAAGCACTGCACGTCACCACCCCATGAGGATGTTAATTATTATGGCTTTGTCCCCAGACTCCTTCTGCTTAAGTACCATCGCAAACGCCCCAAGGCCCATTTTTCCAGTCATCCAAAGAGGCTCAGAATTCTTGAGGATGCCAGACAAAAGAGAGATGGGTGTGCTTCTTTTACGTAGAAGTGGAGAAGGTTAGACCTCAGGGTCTGCCGGGTGCACTATCATGTTTCCAATCAGTTCAACATTCAAGCTATTCTTTTCACTCCTTGGAGCCCAACTACCTAAACCTCAGTATCTGGAATAAGAAATATTAAAAATCTAAAAAGATCTCTTTCTGAAAACGCTTCTGTGAAGGATTGCCAACATTCATGCATCTCTAAAGAAAAGAATGAGCTGCGTATGTGCTATTAATAATTAGCAGTCAATTAACACTTTTCAGCTTCCATCATGTTAGGAATGTTAACCAAGTCATTTATAGGAGAAAAACTTGCCCTCACAGCAGCAGTGGCATGTTACACACTAAAGGAGAGGCAGCCTGGAATTCTGGGGGCTGGTATCTAGTGAGGCATACCAAATGTTGGATTTCACACATCTTTGATTATTATTAATATTCAAAGAGTACATTCATTTACACCTTGAAAGGGAAGCAAACACCTCTCACCACAGTCGTGCATGTATGCATAATGACATTTTGGTCAATGATGTACCGTGTATGCCACGATGGTCCCATAAAATTGTAATGGAGCTGAAAATTTCCCATCACCCAGCGATGTCATGCCATCATACTGCTGTAGCACTTTCTAAATATAAATTTAGTGCAGCCTGAGTGTGCAGTGTTTATACAGTCTACAACGTGTACAGTGGTGTCCCAGGCCTTCACGTTCCTCAGCATTCACTCACTGACTCCCCTAGAGCAGCTTCTAGTTCTGCAAGCTCCATTCATGTTAAGTGCCCTGTACAGGTGTGCCACTTTTTATCTTTTATACCATATTTTTGCTGTACCTTTTCTATGTTTAGATACGTTTAGATACAAACACTTACTTTTGCGTCACAAGTGCCTACAGTATCCAGTACAATGACATGCTGTACAGGTTCGTAGCCTAGGTGTGCAGTAGTTGTGCCATCTGGGATTGTGTAAGTACACTCTCATGTAAACACGATGACAAAACAGCCTGACAACACATTTCTCAGAACATATCCGTCATTATGTGATGT
>NW_007793494.1:0-1627 GCF_000696425.1 Galeopterus variegatus
AAAAAAAAAAAAAAGAAAGATTATAAATGAAAAACTATTATGTTTCAAGTCATCTGTTTAGAAATCAATGTAAGTTTTTGTTTACATTTATTAAATGTTCCTGGTCCTACAATTGAGAATAAAAATGAATGGCAAGAACATATCAATAAACAATTTCAGTTCCTCGCCCACTATTCCATTTTTATGGACTCATGGAGCTATTTTATTTATGTTTTGATTCAGATGTTGATAAATAGGAATTATGTGTTGAGTAACTTTATATACAGTGTATATATTTTATATACATATATATATACACATATACACACACACATACTATATATACATGTGCGTGTGTCACACAACGGAAAATAAAATCTACCTAATTGCGTGTGAATTGTTGAGGACTATTTGCCAAAACTGGTAATTCTGCGCAAGCTGTTCAAATCAAAAATGACATAAATAAATATTCTGGGGATAAAGTCTCAGGAAAATTGGAAATCTATTTATTCTGTATTGATTTTCTGACATTTGTTAGTATGTTTTATGTGACATTTCACCCTCAGACTCGTATTTTGTTTAAGCAAAGAAAAAATAAAACACAGAACAATTTTTCCTAGATAGAAAAACAAGTTAGAAGTATATATCCTATCACCTGCCTTTGAGAGCAATATTGCATTCTAGTTTTGAGGAAAATAGCATAAAGCCCACAGTTATTATTTGATATGAATTAAAGTAATAATTACTCATTGCCACCTGTATTTGTTCTACTAACATCACTCAACTTACTTCTGAAATATAAAGAATGCCTGTGGCAAACAGCTTCTGCCTGTTGGTTCTGTTCTTTTCTTGAATGTTATTTTCATTAACGACAGAAATGGTATAGTACTGCAGTCTTACTAGATATGTGACCGTTTCTTTCTGTCTTTTGAGAGCTGCCTGCCCAAACACAGCACAGCTGAGAGCTCAGGCTGTGGGGTCAAACTTGGGTTTGAATCTTGGCCTGGCTACTTACCAGGTATGTGAGTTTACACCGTTACTTACCTCCTCTAAGTCACATTTTTCTCCCTTCAAGTGGGGTTAATTATAGCACCTAATTGAAAAGTTGTTAAAAAGATTAAATTGATCATTCAAATAAATTAGTAAATTTTCTATATGTATATAGAAGTATAGAGAGAGAATATACTCATTCTACAGGGCATATTCATGATTTGCAAACTATGGGGTGTATTTTAGTAACACGGAATATAAACTAGTTATTACTGAATTACCATGAATATATGAATATGTGAAGAAATACTCTAAATTAAGAAGAAAAGTAGAACAAGGAAGAAGACTTTAAGAAGCAAGCCCATTGCTTATTCTTGAAGGAACATGTGATGTGATATAGAACTTGAAGGAAAGAGGGTAGAATGAGTCACTGAATCATTAGTATTGACATCAGATTTGCCTATGAAAATCTAAGCATTTCACAAAGATGCCTCCTTTGTACTTTAGAAACTTAGATTAAATGTTACAAATTTAATTCAGTCCAACCAAAATTGATTGAGAGCTTATTGTGTTCATGTCAACGTATGGACTGGTCCCAGAGAGAAAGTTTAACTTCCATGGCAAAAGCCATGTTAAAATTCTAGTCCTCCTGTCTCAA
>NW_007793495.1:0-1627 GCF_000696425.1 Galeopterus variegatus
AAAAAAAAAAAAAAAAAAAGAAAAAAAAAGAAAATAAAACTAGCTCTTAACCCCCAAATGGTGATAAGTACAGTCACCTCTCAGTATCTGAGGGGGATTGGTTCTAATACCTCCTGCAGATAGCAAAATCCCCAGATACTCAAGTCTCTGATATAAAACGGTGTGGTATTTGCATATAACCTACATACATCCTCCCCTATACCTTAAATCATCTCTAGATTGCTTATAATTCCTAATACAACATAAATGCTATGTAAATAGTTGGTATGCTGTATTTTGGGGGGAATAATGACAAAAAAGTCTGTACTTTTTTTTTTCTGAATATTTTTGATCCGCAGTTGGTTGAATCCACAGATGTGGAACTCACAGGTGGCGGGAGGCACTGACTGTATAGATAAATGAAAGCAAAGTCTCCATATTTACTTTCTCTGTTTCTGTTCCCTTTGCCATGGTCAAAACCAAAACAAAACAAACATCTCCTCTTTCCTCATTTTTTTCCTCTCAATTAAAAAAAAAATTCATCCTTAATACTGGTAAGATTTGAAATGGTTTAAGAATGTAAAAATATGGAAAAGACTTAGGAGGAAGAAAGAGTTGGAATGGTTCAAAACTGGCTTTCATTGTTATAAAGCTTGTAAAAATTGTTTTCTGTATCAGTACGGGTTGAAAAACCTATCCATATTCCATTAGGTAAAGTTAATACTGAGTTGGGTGACTGTGTGCACGTGCATGTCTGTGTGTGTCTGTGTGTATATATGTGCCTATGAATCCAGTTTTTGCCCCTAGTTTCCAGTAATTTACTTGCAGTCAGAAAAGATGTTGATTCAGCCCTGGGTCTTTACGATTTAGGACTTAGCTCTGGGCACATGAGGAACTGTTTATTAAAAACTTTTGGTAGTTTTTATTCATGTACTCAGGTCAGTTTAGGGGGAATCTCCATGTACTCCAAGTGTGTCTCCTTCAGTCATGTTTTGTTAAAATCCCCCATGGCCCTGGGGTTCCCAGTACAAGGGATGAAGTGTGGGACGTGAGTGTTTGGTGTCATTGTGGTTGTGGCCATTCTGCCTTCTGCATCAGAAAGAGTGGCAGTGGGCTCGCGTGCGTCATTAGGTGGTGTGATAGGATTTGGAGAAAAAGCATAGTTAGAAATGAGTTACTTGGTAGAAAAGTGCAGTCAAGCATGTATTTAAATACCTTTTTAGTGCTCTGAACTTGGCTTAGGTTCATGGCACTATTAAGATAAGTCAAAGACTTAATTCTAACTTTTTGGGATTTTAAAATCCGTTCAACTGAAATATCTACATAAGACAATTAGAGCGATACAGGACACCACAGAGTAGTGAAGAGGTTAGAGACTGAGGTTGGACAGATCCAAGGTTTTTAAAAAATCCTTTCTAAGCCTTAGTTTTTTAATGTGTAAAATGGGGATATTGTAAAGATTATATGAGATAATTATGTAAAACACAGCCTAGAGCCTGGCATGTGGTTAAATGTTCAATATTTGGTAAAAAACCATAGTAATTGGGTCTAATAAAAGGTTTCCCTTATGCAGTCTCATTGAGAAACGGTTTTCCATGCTCACTGCTCCTGTTAATGACCTTGAAAGAAAATTTCCTAATACACCATT
>NW_007793496.1:0-1627 GCF_000696425.1 Galeopterus variegatus
AGTTTTTCCATATGTAAAGTAAAGATACCACTCCTAGTCTCATGACTATTTCAAGGATTAGGTATATGTTTAGAAAAGTGGAGAATTTGGGGGAAAAGAGGGCAACGTGAAGACTCTGAATTGTGGCCAAACCAATTTTCTGCCATCCCCTATGTCAAGGGGACAGGGAAGATATAGCTGGAAAAGTGGATCCAGGAGCCCAGTTTGAGGTCGACTCATTATGGTTCTTCAAAGTAGAGGCGAGCTAATGTTTTAGCTCTATCTTAGCTTCCCTTATCAGCAAGCACTTTTTCTCAGTTTGCTTAGAAGTGGAAAATTGGTGTCAGTTTCATTTTCAGACACAGTGAAGTAACTGGTACCTTAATAATCCTCCTGTAGTAAACAGCTAAAACCGGGCAAAGGAATAATTATGCTCAGACTTCGGACATCAGACATTGCAGGATTGTGATCCTGAGAGAACAAAAACAGTGAGATGAGTCCAATTTTCTGCTTGGAGATTTAGTCTGGACCACAGCAAATGAAAAGAGAGTTTTAAGAGCAGGGGAAGCGAGGAGACAGAGACTAGAGTTTCAAGTCATTTGAAATGGCTAGAATTTGCAGGGAAGGGTCCTGGAGAGAAGAGAGCTGGGCAGAGAAAGAGTTCCAGAAATCTGCATTGGGGTCCCTCTGAAGTATTTGTCTGAACATCAAGCTGTCGATGCAAAGGTCCATAGTACACGACACTGGGTCAAGGACAACTTCTGAGGAAAAAACTACCTGGGAAAAAACAGTTACCAGGGAGCTGTGAGCTGAATAAGTATCAGAGCTTGCACAGGGCTGGGAAAGATTTGAGTTCCAACCAACCAGGGTGGAGTAGCCCCGGTAAACACATGGAATATTTAGTAGAGACCCTGAAGAAGCCATAATTTTTTATTTTTTTATTTTTATCTTTTTGGTGGCTGGCTGGTACAGGGATCTGAACCCTTGACCTTGGTGCTAGAATACTGCACTCTAAGCAACTGAGCTAACCAGCCAGTCCAGAAGCCACAGTTTCAGAGTAGAACTAGTTAACCTTTACAGTAAAGGTACTTTAAGTGCGCACTAGCAAATTTTGAGAGGAGTATGTGATTCATTTTTATTTTTATTTTTTTTTATAAAAGATGACCGGTAAGGGGATCTCAACTCTTGGCTTGGTGTTGTCAGCACCACGCTCACCCAGTGAGCAAACCGGCCATCCCTATATAGGATCCGAACCCGTGGCCTTGGTGTTATCAGCACCGCACTCTACCGAGTGAGCCACGGGCCGGCCTCAGTAAAGGTACTTTAAGTGCACACTAGCAAATTTCGAGAAGAGTGTGTTATTCACAAATAAATACAAGATGAAACAAAATTCTATTAAGACAACAAATCCAACACTCAACAACACAGAAGCCATAATATCCAGCATAAAATGAGACATTAACTACATGTGAAAAACAGGAAATTATAGTCATAACCCAGAGAATAATAGGTCAATAGGAACGTACCCAGGAATGACCAATAGGATGGAATTATCAGTCAGGGACTTTAAAACAACTATTATCAATCTATTCAAGAATTTAAAGGAAAATAATAAGAACATGATGAGAAATGAAATAGAGTGTCTCCA
>NW_007793497.1:0-1627 GCF_000696425.1 Galeopterus variegatus
AACCAACCTCCGAGTCTCAGTGACTTCACAGAACAACAGATTATTCCTTGCTCACAGTGTTATCTGTCTACCTAGGTGGAACTTGGATTCTGCACATCCATCACAGCTCTGTGAGGACACTCTGCTCATCCTGGCCACTCGGTCCCCCAGAGGTGCCATCGCATTACGAGGATCCACGATCACTGCACTGGCAGGAAAACAACATGGTGAATTGCACACTGGCTTGTAAGCCTCCCCCAGAAGGGATGTACATCACTTCCGATCATGTTTCATTGGCCAGGTAAGTTATTTGATCATGGCCAACATCAAAAAGGGTGGAAAAATGAAATCTCATCCTATGTCCAGAAGGAGGAGATCTGGAAATATTTATGAATGGCCGTAATGACCATCGCATGGACCGTAGTCCCTGCCCCTGAGCAGGTTACAGCTTAGAGAAAGAGAATGAGTAATTGTGCCCAGATTTTCATTTTTTACTGAAAATCGTGCTACTTGCGTGTGTGCACGACCCCCTCGAAGGTCCTCAGATGAGGAAGCTACTCCCTGAAGAAATGAGTCCTGAGAAAGGGAAACCATGGTCATGCTTCTGCTCAGTAATAAATATTTCTAAAGCACCTGTTAATATGCCAGGGTCAAGCCTGGTCCTAAACCTTGCAGATTTGGGGTCTTCCTGTCCTCATGCCACCTGAAGGCCAGTAGGATTCCCTGATCATGGTGACAACAGAAATATCTCCACAGATTTACAGTCTAAAAGCAGGGTAGATTTATGGTGGAAATATCTTTTTTGTTGACTTTTCATGATAAAAAAACCACATTTGGGGGGGAAAAGGCATTCATCTTACAGCAGGTTCGGTGGAGGGAAGCATGTGGGACAAAGGACAGGCAGTAGGTTTCCATCTTGATGACCCAAGAGTGAGTCATGGACTGCTCCTAGAATGATCAACAGCAGAGTTGGTAGGAACCTCCGAGAACCTCAAGTCCAAGTCCCTTATTTTTCAGGCAGACCACTGGGACCTGATGACTGCAGAGACTATTTTTTATCAGGACATCAGTGAGAAAAGAAAAAGGCAACCCCTTGTACTACCCTGTTCAAATCATCCTCTGTGTTAGTTAGCTTGGGCCCCTATAACAAAGTACCATAGGCTGGGTGGCTTATGAACGACAGAAATTTTTTCTTACTGTTAGAGAGACTGAAAGTCCAAGATCAGGTTGCCAGTGTGGTTGGGTTATGGTGAGGACTTTCTTCTGGGTTGCAGATGGATGACTTTTTGCTGTGTCCTCACATGGTGGAAACAGAGCAAGAGAGCTCTCTGGGGCTTCTTTATAAGGGCACTAATCCCACTAGTGAGGGCTCTACCCTCATGACCTAATCACCTCCCAAAGATCCAGCTCTTCACATCATCAGGTTGGGGGTTAGTGCTTCAATACATGAACTTTGGAGGAACACAAATATTCAGTCCCTTGCGTTCTCCCTTCAACATTGACTCCCATAACTCCCATATGACACCTACCTGTACACTACTTTGGACATGGGTGGGTGGAGGCAGGAGGGGGGTGGAGCAGAGGGCTAAGAGAGCATAAGGAGGGGAGAAGCTGAAAAAGCACTTGTGGAGCAGGTGGTTCTCTTTTA
>NW_007793498.1:0-1627 GCF_000696425.1 Galeopterus variegatus
ACAAGGATGCTCAAAATATCATCTCCAGTTTACAACATGTAATTTTTATTCCCTGTCAATTACACACTCTGTACAAGAAAAGCAACTCCTTTGACCTTTCCAAAGGAGCTTTATTATTTTATTTTATTGTTATTTTTTTATTGCGGTAAATAATTAGCTTGAGCACCTTTTAATTTGTACCCATTAAGATGTTTGCATAGCAACAATTACAGCCGGCTGGGCTCCTTGTACTCACATTGAGCAGGGGACTCTCCATGCTTGGCTGTGAGCTGGCTTTGGGGCAGAAAGTCATTAATTATCACATTGTTCCCCATGTGGAACTGTGGAGAAAGGGAAGGAACTTTCTGTGACTCTGTGGTAGCTGGTTGTAGAAAAATCAGACAAGAAATGCTTTTTATACAAATAAAGGTTAAAGGAAAAAGAAAACCTCAAACCAACTACTTGAAAAAAGGATTTGTAATGATGTCAGAGAACTGGTGACATGGACTTTTAAAATGGCAAATGCTTCTGCAGAAAGACAGAAACACCATTCTCAAAGGCCCGCCAGTAAATATGTGTGTCTCTCTCGCGATGCAACTGACACTTAGTAGTATGAGGGTCCTGTTTACAGGAGGGACTGAGGCTACTTCTTGCTGTCACAGCTGAGTCATCTGCTTCTGGGTGGAATTTTTATTTCAACCACAGGAATAACTGGATGTGAAGCATTTGGTGTGAGCCTTGCTGAAAACCAGGGTCAGGGTCAGGGTGGTAAAGGTGCTGGCTCCCATGGTCTTCCCAGCTTCCTGAAGAATGGATTCGGGTGTGATGCCCCAATTGCTGGGCTGATCATTCTGTGGGTTCTTCTGTACATGGATCCCAGGGCCTGGACTAGTATGGAGCAAGAGATGTACCTGGGACACAAAATTTAAGGCAGTGCTGTATCTCAAGGTAATGCAAGTGCAGGGTCAGCCTTGCAGGACCCTGGGAGCGAGAGTTTCCTTAAGTTTTTCATGACAAGTGCCTACCTTGCCTTGCCCTCAACCCAGCCATGATGGGTTCTCAGACTGACAAACAAAAACAACTGATTGGTTGGGAGGGAGAATTAACAATGGTTTCCGCACCAGCAGCTCACTGGCGTCTTGGGAACAGGAGGTTCTGAGTGGCAGCCAAGTTTGAGTGCCACTAGCTTAGAGAGGTGGCCCTCATGGGCTGCCCCTGAACTGACTGAATGTCTCCCTCAGAGGGCAGCTCTGATGCAGAGCAGCCGTGAGAAGGAAGCAAGTGGGCAGGGGAGATCTTGACACCAACAGTGGGGACCTAACACCACCAAATGCATCCAGCGTCATCAAAGCAGTCCAGGCAAGTGAACAGAGCCTGGCTGGGAGCTACCCCACGGTGTCAGCCACTGTCCAGGGGCCTTGGCAAGTCTTTAACTCTGTAAAGCTCAGCTCCCTCGTGTGTCAAACAGATATTCTTAGCACCCATCTGTCCCTGCTACAGGCAAAAGGTGGGTTCTGTAGCATCTATGCCTCCATTTGGACCTGGCCCTTCATTTCCCAGCAGCCTCACCTCAGGCTGGTTCCCTGACATCCCGTGCCACGCCTCCCTCAGTAGAGTGGGTTACTAATGACAGCACCTATTCACAGGG
>NW_007793499.1:0-506 GCF_000696425.1 Galeopterus variegatus
ACAATCTCCTTCTTCCTCTCCTTCTGGAATACCCATGACTCGGATATTTGAGCGCTTAAGGTTGTCTGATATCTTTCTCAGATTTTCTCCAATGCCTTTGATTCTTTTTTCTTTTTTGTCTGCTTGTATTATTTCAAACAGCCCATCTTCAAGTTCAGAGGTTCTCTCTTCAACTTCGTAAGCCCGCTGGTTAAACTCTCCGTTGTGTTTTTTATTTCACTGAATAACTTCTTCAGTTTGGCAAGTTCTGCTACATTTTTTTTCAGGGCATTGATTTCCTTGTACATTTCCTCTTTCAGGTCTTGTATACTTTTCCTCGTTTCATCATGATGTCTAGCTGAGTTTTCTTGTATCTCGTTCAGTTTCCTTAGAATTATCACTCGAGATTCCTTGTCAGTCATTTCAAGGGCTTCTTGTTCTGTAGGATCTAGAGAAGGAGGAGCTTGAGAGTTATTATCCTTTGGTGGTGTACTTTCTTGATTTTTCATATTTCTGGTGTCTTTTCT
>NW_007793500.1:0-1627 GCF_000696425.1 Galeopterus variegatus
TTGCCAATTCTATGTATTATGTTCAATTTTTAAATGCACATATAAATAACATAAAGCAAAACATGTGTACCTCAAATTTTGCTTATATTCTAAGGCAAAAAACTATCAATGAATAACAAGAAAAAAAATACGCTATTTAAATTTTGTTTATCTTACCGGGAAATAAAAGTTACTACATGTGAAATTAGAGTGTCATGATTCATGAGTGAAATCAAAACCCCAGAAAAAAATATATCATATTATGGAAGATACTTGGTGAAAATGAGAAGTCATCCATATGTTGTGGTAGACCTTGAGATAACAGATTGTTCAGTGTACCTTGTGCTCCAGCCCCTAAGTACAAAGAGGTTACACACAACTTATCAGGCACTGGAGACCAAAACAACTACCTACAGTGCTATGATGCATGGGAGAAGGGCCTGAGGGTCCATCTACCAGAACTTAGCCAATATGTCCTACTTCATAATGAACCCCCACACACTTCTCCCAACTTTATCCAAAAAGCAGAGCAAAGGGTATGTCACTCCAGGAAAACTGCCTTATATCTTAGAACTAAGGTAACACTATACTTTAGTAGCCTTCACTAAAGGTGAACTATATATTTATTATTTTAAAGATCAGAATGTTCCCTGAGAACCCAATTTGGTGGGTTTTCTCCCCCTCATTATTAGAAGCTTCTCTTCATGTCTTTCACTTAAATCAGATAAACTAATGACAGAGATAAAACAATGAATCTTATACATTTTGTCAGAGGTTAAATATATATTCATACACTCACACACATAAGCCACACCATACAAATAATATTGGCACATTTCTAATTCAGTGAAGTCCCACAGAGAAGCCACAGGGAAACTGATGGAACTAAGATATTTTGGATCCATACCACTCATAAATATGTGATTTTTAAAAATAACTACCTATATCAGAGTAGTAAACCATTGATCATTTCTGCCTTTATGTTGTACTTCCTTTACCTCACTGGGTAGCAAATAGTAAAATGATTGCAAAATAGATCAATATTTAAGGCTTTCATATAGTTTTTTGAAATTAATCACTTGTCATTTACCAAAGTACTCAAAAACTAACAACATAATGAAATAGTATCGGAAAAGGCATCTTATTCACTGGTTATTAAGATATCCCAGAGAATCAAAGGAGAATAATAGAGCCCAAATGAAAATGTGCCAGTAGACTGATAATCATTTTGGCTTTAAATGTTGAAGTAATCACACTGGAAAAAGTGTGATTTATTCCTCCTGAGAACTAAACATCCCTATCATTCTTATTCATGTATGTAACATAAAAGCAATAGGTGCTTTGTGACAGATTTATGATAATTAGGCTTTCTAGTGCAGGGCTTAACATAACCTAATGAGAATAGAGATATGTGAGTTTATTCCATGATGTGTATATATTACCATTTAATATGGCACAGGCTTTTGTAATGAGTCAGCCTCCTCCATGTATTTCTAGATACTTGGACAATACATTGTCACACATTCTTTTCAAACTAGCAATCGAGCCTTGAAAAACAGTAAATTTTGAAGTATCTCTCACATATCAGATGGGATGTGTGCCAATGATGCTTTGTCTAACAAGTTGCTGCTTTTGTAGTTGAATAATG
>NW_007793501.1:0-1626 GCF_000696425.1 Galeopterus variegatus
ACTGGAGTGATTGAGTTAAATGTTTAGTAATTGATGAAACATGACTACAAAAAGAAGGGAGTTGTCCCTCTGTTATTGAAATGCACATTTTGGGACTACACGATGAAAGTAAGATGCTACAAAAGTGCGCTGCTGAATTAGGCATGCGTAAGGCACCTGCAAGGATTAGGCGAAGTTCATTGAAATTAAAAGTATTTTACATTCAGATTGATTTGGAAGTGTGTTAGTTCTCGTCCCACTTTGAAGAAACTGAGATGAGAAACTGTAGTGGATGGAAACTGTGGGTGTGGGTTTATGCAAGAAAGACAACTTGAACTCCAAACAGTTGATTGAAAGGCATAGTTTAGGATTAGATCAGAAGATTGGCAAATAATCCGCTTTTGTAAATTTTAAGCTAAACCGAAATGTTTAATATCTGTTTAGATAACTTATGGAGTTCCGTGCTGTACCAGACTCTTTCCATTGATCAGCCTGCTATTGGTCCTCTTTGTAGAGGACCTGAATCTGTTCAAGTTTGAACTGTTGATCGAATGCCAAGCAGAATGATTACTTTTCTTAGATGAGCTGGATTTTCACTTCTATTTTTTTTTTTTTTTGAAATAAGAGAAACTGGAAAACATTTGGTATTTGAAACAGGACAAATGGATGGAGTAGGGAAAAGGGCACAGGTTGTGGAACTTGATGACCCTGTTCTGCTTCTTAGTACAAATAACCTTGAGCAGGTGTGTCACTTAACCTTTCCAAACCTGTTTCCTCATCTGTAAAATGAGGATAATATATTCTTATCTATACACCCTGCACCATTGCTCTGACTGCCAAATGGTGTCATGTGCGACCTTTAACATCATCTATGATATGCATCACCCCCGCTGCTGCTGCTACTGCTGCTATTGCTAGTACTGCCACTACTTCCATTGCTGCTATTACAGCTAACACTGTACATGCAGCTGTTACTACCGGGTTGTTCATGTGATCCGGAAGAACAGGCTCTGGTTCTCCTCGACTCCACGTGGTCTCTTCTGGAAGGGTGGCTTTGCTTCTGAGGAAGGGACAGTGCTAGACTCTAGTTCAGAAGACCGGTTTCTAGTCTTGTTCTTGCCACTCACCCTGTGAGGGACTCTGGAGAAGGTCTCTCACGTCTTACATGCAAAATGAGGGGCATTTTACTAACCAGTGGTTTTCAGGCTCTTTTTCTTTAGAACCCTGGATATCTGTTTCACCTGATTAGTTACATTATTATATAATCTTATGTAGTGGTTGTATGTTAAATTTGTCCAATTTTTGTTATTCTGTGAATTATTATGACCCCCATTCCCTGACAAACAGAACTGTGGTTGCCTAATTCCCAACTCGATCACCAGAGCCAAAGAGAACAAACTGTCCAAGCAATTAATTGTCTCACATATGTTGAAGTGCCAGCTTTTAGCATGTGGCCTGGCCCTTCCTTTTGTGGACAATGGCAGACTCGAAGTCCGTATGACAATATTTTTTTATGCCAGACCGCAGGTCTGTCCTTTCAATGGGACCTCAGACCCCTCACACTTCTTAAGAGAAGTAAAGAAGACTGACGGATTGGTGATTGTCCATCCTTTGTAGCTATGGTGTTTTAAAGGCCTGTGTTCCCCT
>NW_007793502.1:0-1626 GCF_000696425.1 Galeopterus variegatus
ATAAATGATGATAGAAAATTTAAGTAAAAATAGATTGAGACTTTTTTTAAAGTAGGAAACTATAATATTTCAAATTAACACTCAAGCAAGGGACAGAGAAAAAAATAAAACAAAGAGCTTTCAGATCTATACCACCTATGGCTAAAATGAACTTGAGATTTCCTTTCTGGCTCTAATAATAGAAAATATTCCTGACTTGGGGACACAAAGTGACAATTCAGAACTCTTGACAGAAAAAAAGAAAGTAATTGTCACACAAAGTGACAATTCAGAACTCTTGACAGAAAAAAAGAAAGTAATTGTCACACAAAGTGACAATTCAGAACTCTTGACAGAAAAAAAGAAAGTAATTGTCACACAAAGTGACAATTCAGAACTCTTGACAGAAAAAAAGAAAGTAATAATTTCAGGAACTTCTCTGACTCTGACCTCTCTCCAAGGAAAAACTTGGTGAATAATACAGGTATGGAACTGAATAAAAAATAAGATACCAACTAAAAGAAAAGATAGGAAAATAACCTCAGGTGTAACATTTCTTATTGAACTCCATATTAATGTTGGGTAGCTGGTATTTTTCTTTTCCCAACACAAATCTTTTCTTTTTCCTCTTTCTTTGTCTAGTAACAAATCATGAGCATAAGGGTGGGCCTATAATACAGAATGGGCCAGAGTTTGCACCATATTACATTAGCCATGGTGATTGGTTTAGAATGAGTGTCTATTCTAAGCATGGGTAATCAGGTCCCTTCCCTGTGATTGATGTATAGATTCTAGGAGAAAGGAACTGACTCTTTCCAGTGATGTTGCTACAAAGGTATATTAACAGCCTATCTGGCCAACAGCCATCTCCCATTAATGGGAAAAATGTCCATGATTCATGGAAGTGAAGATGTAAAAAGCTATCTGGTCATACCTTTGAACCCCTCCAACATTGTGACAAATGCTTATTTCAGTAATGTTTTTCCCAATTACATGAGCCAGTAAATGCTCCTCTTTTTTGTTTTATGTCTAAAAGCTGAATTGGATTTTTGCTATTTTGCTATTTGCTGTCAAAAGAATCTAGACTAAGAAAATCTACCAACAACATGAAGACTACATGTTTTGAAAGATATCGTCTACTATATTGCATTTATTAAGTAAAAAGTAATTTGTTTTGTATTTTTAATAACTGAGAAATTTTGCATCTATTCTAAACTTCTAATCAGGATGAGCCAATTAGAATTACTAATTGAGTTGATAGAATTCCAGACAAAAGGAAAGAAGTGTAATGCTTTATTAACTTTTAGAAACTAATCAAAAGTAAACACATGACTTCCATGAAGTTATAATAGTTTTAGGAACTACATGTCTTTCCTAGATTCTAATCTCTTGTATAGTACTGACAACATTAAAATGTAGCAGATGGTTTACATGCCTATTTCCTCTATTAGACCTTGAGATTTTTGGAAGTAAGTATAGGGGTTCTCGCTGTTCCCTATTATCTATTTTTTCCATTCTCCCATGGTGACAGAGCCTCTAATGTTTGGCTGGGCATATGGTCATGTACCCTTACAGATGTGTACAGTCATACTAAGTTCTGGTCAATGAGATGTAAGCATGAGTATAGTGTAAGCTTAACATTGGTCC
>NW_007793503.1:0-1626 GCF_000696425.1 Galeopterus variegatus
TTTAATATTGTCACTAGAAGAACACTTTCAAAATAGTTTTAAAGCAAAAAATTTAACTCATATATAGATTTCAACATCCTAGAAAAAATTCTTTTCTGGAAGATAATAAAATTTTAAAAGTTTGCATAGAACGTGGCATGAAACTTATTTCATCTGGAAAATTTAAATACTGTTTTTATACATTTGTGATACTTATTACATATTTTTATACATTAAATTTTAATATATTTTACACATTAAAATATTTTAAACAGCAAATTATAAAGGTTTATTCTGTGACCATTATGATAAACAGAATTTATTTTTCAAATATAATTATTCATGTATCAAGAAATACTTTTGAGATTGAAGGCCAAAAATAGTATATCTAATCATATAAGTCTTCCCTCAACATTGTCTCTTAATATTTTCTCTGTAAAATAAAGGGATGAGGTAAAAATTGTTCCTGTGTTTTGGTTAAAAACATCTAAATTATTCTTAACCTTTGTGAGTCTAACTCCACTTTATCAGATATAGGTAGAAACCATGACGAGACAAATGGGACTTTACCCCTACATCAACGCTCTGAAAACAATCTAACATTTTTGGTGTCCAAAACTCATAAATAAGGCTCCTCATATATTTATAAAAACCCCTCACCAAAACAGTAAGGCAGAGCACTAAACAATATCCCAGCACCTGTCAGGCCTGACTGGTTGGACAGTTACCAGAATCACTCTGCACACCGGGCTGGTTTCCATCCCTGAGGATCAAGGGGAAATGAGATTTCAGCTGCAGCTGAATTCAGAGCAGGCTGTTTTATAAGCACCCTGAGGACACTGGAATGTGTTTAACCTGACAAACAGCTAAAATGTGTCTAGACTCTCTTGCCCACTTCCTTAGTCTCAACACAAAATTCAAGCCCCTACTCTGATCATCCTTAAACTGTTTCTTCTCACCTCCAATTATTTCTTCTTATTTTTCTCTAACCAAAATTTTTAGTCTCCTTTTCTTTCCGGTATACCCTCTTAAACTCCTTTCAAAGCATACAGTCACCTACTTCTCTGATCCCTCCCTGCTCAAAATGAAATCTGACATTCCACTAAGGACTTTGTTTCCCTTCAAAAAGAGGCTGCATTTGACCACTCCAAAAGTACCTTAGGTTTGCTACACAAATGTATATCAGGTTTTGGCGATAAGCTCTTTGTCCTTTAATCACCCTTACCCTCAACCCAAGACCTCGGTCAGGTGGTCAGGCAATTTGTTTACTATTCTTCAGAAACAAACTAAAACATAACAAACAAGCCAAGCAGTCAGGTTGCATTCTTGTCATTTAATTGTGATATTCTCTATATTTAAAAAATATTTTGTTGTCTATTAACAATAATATCTTCAAATAAATCTAATAGTATCACTAGCTAAGGATCCTGAAACACGGATCACATTCTCTCTCCCCACCCCCAAGGATAGACCTGATCAGTATGAATGACCAATCCCATAACAGGATTTATCATTTCCTAGGTCTGCTCATCTCTTCTACTCTGCATCTACCTAACATTATTTCAAAGTGCTAAAAGTCTAAAAGTTTCAATAAATCTGAAACACAGTCTTTTGATACAATTACATATATATTTTAAATATATATAT
>NW_007793504.1:0-1626 GCF_000696425.1 Galeopterus variegatus
AAAAGAAAGAAAAGACAAAGTCAAACTGTCCCTGTTTGCAGATGACTTGATCCTATATATAGAAAAACCTGAAGACTCAACCAAAATGTTCTTTTATCTGATAAAGAAATTTGGTAATGTTGCAGGATACAAAATTAATATACAAAAATCTGTAGCATTTTTATACTCCAACAACTAACTACCAGAAAAAGAAATTGAGAAATCAAGCCCATTTACAATAAAAGCCAAAAAAGTAAAATATCTAGGAATAAAATTACACAAGGAGATGAAGGAACTCTACAATGAGAACTACAAATCATTGCTGAAAATAATTAAAGGGGACACCTAATTCAAGGAAAGGTATTCCATATTCATTGATTGGAAGAATTAATATTATGAAAATGTCCATATTACCCAAAGCTATCTACTGATTCAATGCAATCCCCCTCAAAATACCTATGGCATTCTTCACAGAAATTGAAAAAACAATCCTAACATTTATATGGAACAACAAAAGATCCCAAATATCCAAAGCATTCCTGAGCAAAAACAAGAACAACAAAAAAATAAAGCCAGAGGTATTATACTTCCTAAGTCCAAATTATACTACAAAGATATAGTACCAAAAACAGCATGGTTCTGTCATAAGAACCATGGAACAGAATAGAGAACCCAGAATTTAACCTGCATATCTACAGCCAAATGATCTTTGACAAAGGCACCAAGAACATATATTGGGAAAAAGACCTCTTCAATAAATGGTGCTGGGAAAACTGGTTATCTATATGTAGAAGAAAGAAACTAGACTTGTACCTCTTACCTCATACCAAAATCAACTCAAAATGGAATAAAGACTTAAATATAAGACCTGAAACTATAAAACTCCTAGAAGAGAACATAGGGAAAACACTTGAGGATGTAGAAGTGGGAAAAGACTTTATACATGACCTCCAAAGCACTGAAAAATAAAAATTAAAAAATTAAAAAATTGGATTATATGAAGCTAAAATACTTCTGCATAACAAAGGAAACAATCAACAGAATTTTAAAAGCAATGTACAGAATAGGAGAAAACATTTACAAACCATAAATCCAGCAAGGGATTAATATCCAGAATATACAAGGAACTTAAACAACTTAACAGTAAAAAAAAAAAGAAAAAAATCCAGTTTTAAAATGGGCAAAGGAGTTGAGTAAACATTTGTCAAAGGAAGACCTATATATGGCCAACAGGTACATGGAAAAATGCTCAACATCGCTAATCATCACAGAAATACAAATCACAACCACTTTGAGATATCATCTTACCCCAGTTAGACTGGCTATTATCAAAAAGACAGAATAACAAACGCTGATGAGCATGCGGAGAAAGGGGAGCTCTTCTGCACTGTTGGTGGGACTGTAAATTAGTGTACACTTTATAGGAAACAGTATGGACATTTCTCAAACAACTACAGATAGAACGACCTTGAGATCCAGCAATCCCACTAATGGGTATGTACCCAAAGGAATGGAAATCATCATGTTCAAGTGATACCTGCACTTCCATGTTTATTGCAGCTTTATTTATAATAATCAAGGTATGGAACTAACCTAAATGTTCATTGATGGAAAACAGGATAATGAAAATGTGCTATATATATATAT
>NW_007793505.1:0-204 GCF_000696425.1 Galeopterus variegatus
CATCAGAGTCATTAGTTCTTTCCTTATCCAATGGATTATTAGATGTTAGATTGAGCTTTTGGTTAGAAGCTGCAACCGGGAATAAACTATCTTGGGACCCCCTAAATTGGTCCCTTTTTGTCTAACAGCAAGGGAGCTCTCTCTTGAGGATTATCACCCGGTACAGTAAATTCATTTACATTTAATGCCTTGCCTTAATGCACT
>NW_007793505.1:1204-1626 GCF_000696425.1 Galeopterus variegatus
TATTGTCTTATGTTATTTTTTACCTGATTTCAAGTTTTTAAATTTAATGTTCCTTTATCAGGAAACCATGGACTAACCTCTTGTACAAACAACAAAAACTCAGCCAACTGTGGCTTGCTAGTGTGTGAAAGATCAATATATAGGCTCCTGTTTTTGTTTTGTTTTTTTTTTAAAGATGACCGGTAAGGGGATCTCAACCCTTGGCTTGGTGTTGTCAGCACCACTCTCAGCCAGTGAGCAAACCGGCCATCCCTATATAAGATCCGAAACCGTGGCCTTGGTGTTATCAGCACCGCACTCTACCAAGTAAGCCACGGGCCAGCCTATAGGCTCCTATTCTTAGATGGGGAATTTTCCATTATTCTTCCTCTGCCTAGGCTCTTGTTTTACCCCAGTAAGGGAAGCACCTGAGTCCCCTTTAG
>NW_007793506.1:0-1626 GCF_000696425.1 Galeopterus variegatus
ACCTATCATTTGGGTAAAGCTATTTATTCTTTGCTGGTCCCTTCCCCTAAATTGTGACTTCCTTCCAGTCTGTTTTTTCTGCCTCACCCCCCAGGTAGTTTTTTGCTCAAAGCTTATAACTTGTAGAGTTTTAAAATTTTGCTCTTTGTTTTGTTTTTTGTGACAGGTTCATTCTGCTAGGAGCTTACATTTTCATTATAGAAGCACAACTCTCTCTCCTTCATTTCAAAGGATAATTCCCAGTATTTAAAATTCCGGCCTTATATCTTTGTTTTTGCTTTTTAACATTTTAGAAATGTTATTCCATTGTTTCTTGATGTTCCAAGTTCCTGGTGACAATTCAGTCATGTTTCTTACTGTGGTTTTATCTAAGGTAACATATTTTGCATCTTGCTGCTTTTAAAATTTCTTTGTGGGGCTGGCCGGGTGGCGCACTCTGTAGAGTGCGGCGCTTGGGAGCATGGCGACACTCCCGCTGAGGGTTCGGATCCCATACAGAGACCAGTCCGCTCACTGGTTGAGCGTGGTGCAGGCACAATACTGAGGGTTGCAATCCCGTTGCCGGTCACAGTATGGGCGCGACACTGAGGGTTGCGATCCCGTTACCGGTCACGAAAAAAGACAAAAAGGAAAAAAAAAATTTCTTTGTTATCTTTTTTTTCATGAGTTAGACCTTGATATACTTCAGTTTTTTCTTTTTAAATTCCTTAAGTGCATGTATCAAATAGAGTCTAATATTTATTTCTGTTCTGTGTATTTAAACTCTCAATATGCCATATTCATTTATACTGTGATCTAAATGCATGCCCCCCCCCCAAAAAAAATTCATATGTTAAAGTCTTAGCTCTAACGTAAAGGTATTAAGAGGTGGGGCTTTTGGGGAAGTGATTAAGTCATGATGGCTTCACCCTCATAAATAAGATAGTGCCCTTATTAACAAAAATGAAGGAAGTGTGTTTTCCCCTTCCCCATGTCAGAACACTGCAAGAATATGCCATTTATGAAGCAGAGAGCCTTCACCAGACACCAGATCTGCTGGCACATTGATCTTGAATTCTCCAGCCTCCAGAACTGTGAGAAATAAATTTCTGTTGTTTATAAATTACCCAGTGTAAGGCATTCTGTTATGGCAGCCCAAATGGTCTAAGACAGTTTATCTTCTTCATTCTATGTTCTTTCCCTTCTTTATAGTTTGTAAAATTTTTATTGGAGGAGGTAGGCTAGACCACCATAGTACGTGGTGGGGAGTGTAGCAAGGTAAGAGAGGCAGGTCCTGTTGATCACCATCATAAGGGAATGCCAGATCTTCCAATTTTTCAAGAAAAATTGGGCTTTTATATTATTCTAAAAGACTTCCTGTATTTAAATATTGAAAACTAATTTATGGTTTCCAACATTTATAAATATTTATAAAATTTGTATATACAGTAATTATTATGGAAATGATATCAAAACCACAATAAGATACCACTTTACACCCACTAGAATGGCTATTAAAAAACAAAAGAAAACAAAATCAGAAAATAACAAGTGTTGGAGAAAGTGGAACCCTTGTGCATTGCTGGTGGGAAGGTTAAGTGGTGCAGCCACTGTGAAAAATGGCCTGGTGATGCCTCAAAAGACTGA
>NW_007793507.1:0-1626 GCF_000696425.1 Galeopterus variegatus
CCGCTTACCGGTCACAAAAAAAAAAAAAAAAAGAAATTGATACTCGCGCCTGGCTATGTGGGGCTCCCCTTGCCACTGGAAGGTAGCCCAGAGGAAGGAAAGCGATAAGTGAGTGGTAGCAGAGACTCCTAACTGCCCCTAACATTTGCTCTCCTTTTCTCCTATTATGAACGCCAGTCTTTAGCTAGACACATAGATGGATGACCAGAAGGGAGAACATCTCCCTTGTGCCTGGGTGAATCCATGTGACTGAGTTCTGGCCAACGGGATGTAAGGGGAAGTGGCATGTGTCATCACTGGGATATGCCCTGATCCCAGAACACGTCTCCTTCTCTCTTCCTGCTCAGAGCATGGGCTGTTGTCTGGTGATGCACCTGCACCCACGAATAGCAGTCCAGACCCCAGGGGCGGTGCCACAGAAGGCTGGAAGGGAAGCAGCCTCCCTTCAGATGACTGTGCAGCCACCATTCCAGCACTGAGCCACCTGGGCAGGACTTTCACATGAGGAGGGCACCATCGCTACCTTGGGTAAGCTGTTCTTTTCACTTCTGTTGCATGGGGCATGCACGAACTTGATACTGGGTTTGGGGCTAAAGCACTTCCAGGGGGCTCATCATGTTGTCTACCGCTCCCGCTTCACACCAGCCCAGTCACCCATCTGTCATGGGCAAAAGCCCTCTCTCAGTGAGTTGCAGCCCCCGACCTGCCTGGTAGTGGTCCGGGACCCTGCCCACTTCTCTGAGGACCCAGGCCGCATTCCGCCTCTGATCCGGTTTCCTTGGCTTCTGTTCATGGGCTCTACACCAGTTTAGAGCTTGTGTCCCATTCTCTGGGCTCAGGTCCATACTGTCTCCCTGAGGAATTGTCTTTCACCTCTTTCCCTTTGGCTTAGTTCTCTCCAGACTGCCCTGTGGAGGGCACCTCACTGCCCGACACTCAGCTCGAGCACTAGCAGGGCCTCAGGGGAGTGGGGTGGGGTTCAGACGTGGTCATTCACTCAACAATTGAGGGCCCATCAGAGGGCCTAGCACATGGACACTCACTCAATCAGCATGACTGAATGAACAAACGACAAATGGTTGAATGACGAGTGAATGACTATGGAAATCATACTGTGTGCCCTCCACGTATAAAACCTGTACCACATGCTGGATCTCAATAAAAGCTTACAACACTGGCAGTCCCAAACCTTCGAATGGTCTGTGACCTGAACATTCATTAACAGAGTTCAAGGGATATGATTTATCCCAGACCCAATGGTGGGGTGGTTATCCCGGAGTGTTTCCCCGAGCCCATGTGATTCATAATGTCGCTGGGAAATTGGGCCACAGTCATTGGTAGGATGGTGACCACTGAGAGACTTGGGAGCTGGACTGGAGGTGATGGTGACATATGTTTGGAGCCCCTTCCTAGGCTAGCTCCCTTGCAACCCCACTGTACTAAGCAGTAAGTAAGGAAATTTTTTAAATGACAGTTCTTCTGATGAAAGAAGAAAAAAAAGTTTTTTAATTTATTCTTTTTTATTGAATCAAAATTGATTGTACACATTTTTGGGGTTCAACATCGAGATATGTTGATCAAATCAATATTACTAGCATATATAGTTACAAATCATAATTATTCTTT
>NW_007793508.1:0-1626 GCF_000696425.1 Galeopterus variegatus
AACGTGTTGATTTGTCTGTAAATATATTATTGCTAAAGAAAGCAAATGACGAGTTGATTTTGTTGTTGTTGTTGTTTTGTCCTTTTTGAGACTGGCTGCACCGCGCTCAGCCAGTGAGCGCTGTGAGCGCACCGGTCATCCCTATATAGGATCCGAACCCGCGGCGGGAGTGCTGCTGCACTCTCCCGAGTGCGCCATGGGCTCGGCCCAACAAGTTGATTTTTAAAGATGCAACATTTCTGGTGACTTTGCAGTTGCATAGTACAAGCAAAGTTGGCAAATGTTGACTCTCTACAATAAGTCACCCACGGCTCCTAGTTCAAAGGAGTTTTCAAGGTGCTCTAGGGTTGTATAGTTTTGTAAGTGCTGTATAACTGTAAAGAGAAAAATCAACACAATTTGTTAAGTGCTATCATAGAATATGGAGCGCTAATCCAATAGAGGATAGGGGCAATTAATTCTGAGCAAATTGTAGATAGCCTTATGATTGTGCAAGACAGGAACCAGCTCATCCTTTGTGCACCCTTTCTAGCACACAAAGAACTCCAGTAAAATGTTATGTCAGACAGGTAGCAAAATAAGTGTTAGAACAAATTTGTCATCACATATGTAGATATTACTTTCAATGAAAAAAGGAAAAGGCACAGAGCTATTTTTTCTCAGCTGAATTTCAAAATTTTCTTTCTACCTTAGAGTTGATTTCTGTTCAATACTTCCTGCAGGGTAACATTTTCAGATTCACTCACTCTATATTGTCCCATAGAATTATTTCATCCTTTCTATTACTAGACGTTGTTATTTATATATCTTTGTTTTGAAAGTCAGTTTACCCTCAAATTTTGTTAAACCACACACATGAACAAAAAACTATTTTTGTAACTTTTTAGTTTTAATTAAGAGCTTGTTGGATTCTACTTAACCACATACCAAGATGTATTACTATTTAAGTACCCACGTATATTTAGTTATGCAAAACCAGTCCCTTTATTATTTCAATTTTTTTTTAATTCCACAGTCTATGCCTCTATCTTTACAGCCTCAATTGGCATCAAATAAAGATTCGATAATGATTGCTTCATAAAAAAGTAAACTAATTTCCATTTTCAAGGCGGACAAAGTGCCTTCAGTTTAAGATATATAAGAAAAAAATTCATTAACCTAATAAATATATTATTAGTCATAAGCCAACAGTACTTTTCTGAAATATGAGTGCATATAATGTCATTGACATTTATGACTGACTCCAGCAATATGAAACCTATAGTTATGCCTACATACATAAAAGTTTAAGATAAAAGAGGAATTACACCAAGTGCTTCGTAAAATGACTTACCAGCTGGAATTACTACTAAGACCATCTATTTTATTGTCTATTGCACTGTGCTGAACATTGAATATTTATGTGCTCATGATTTTTTGTTTTAATGAATTAATTTAGGAGACCATGGAGTTCACTTAAAATTTACAAAATAATTCCTTTATTAAAGACTTATTAAAAATTATTTTTTTTCAGGTCTGTTATGAGGGATTTCAGGAAGAGGTTTCAATCCCTTGTTCTGTTAAAGTTAATTCTGCTGGAATCATAGTTTATTGAGAAAACTGGGAAACATGAAGAAGAAAAAAGTT
>NW_007793509.1:0-1626 GCF_000696425.1 Galeopterus variegatus
ATGGTAGACTTTATCCAATTTATATTTATCTAGATGTCTCATAGGTTTGGCTTCAGAACTGTCATTTATTTTATATTGTGAAGGCACAATATATCTAACATATTTAAATATGAGTATATATAAAAATATTGCCATGGAATCTAAGCTAGTTAAGGAGGGAAATGAAAACCAAGGTGATAATGTCTTGAGAAAAAGTGGTGTGCCCTCTGGACTAAAGAATTTCACAGGTCAAATAGCTGTTGTAATGGGGACGCTCAAGTATGTAAATGAGAAAACTAGTGAGCTTATAACATGGAATATTTTAAATAGATATTTTGCAAGTGATAAAATTATTAGTGGTGGCTGGGCTGATCATGAGTGGTCAGCTGAGTGGGCGGCTGAGGTATGAGAAAGGAAAACATTGTGAGAGGAGTGTGCAGGGAACTAACAAGGTGGATATTGAATATCTTACCTACGTGGAAGCTGAACTCACCAAGAATTACTGTCATAGTTGGAATAGGGCTCCTGTACAATTCTCTGGTGCTTGTGTTCTATGAGGAAAAACCCAAAAATGTCTGTATTTTATATTTTGCTCTCCAAGGTCGACAGTAGACATCATCCTTTCTCAAATTTGGCTTTTGTTAATGCATCTTCCCTGAAACTGATTTGACCCTGCTACTTTTAGCATCTTGAAAAACTAGTGCTTTATGGATACACCATAGTCCAGGCCTCCAGAAGTGGGACCTGCTCCAGAGTGCCACGCTTCTCTCCATCCCAGCCCTCTGCTTGACCTAAAGTTGGTGGTAAATTACTGAGAAAATCTGCCTCTGAGTGGTAAGAACAATGTTTCTGAAAGTGGCTGCAATTACTCCCCTCCCCAAAACCCTGCCCATTTGCAATGTGACTTGGCAGCTGCTCCCGACAGGTGGAGGGTATTTGTCCACCTTCTCTCCAACCAGGCTATCTTAATGCACGCAGCTGGGCAGACCTTGTGACTCACTTTTGACCAATAGGATGTGATGGAGTTGACACGTGCCAGTTCTGAGAGCAGAACTTCAGAGGTCCTGAGAGCAGAACTTCAGAGGTCCTGAGAGCTCCTGCTCTCTTGTTTTGAACCTCACCCTGCTGCCATAAGAACAAGCCGAGGCTTTCCTGATGAATGATGAGGGACATGTGGACTGGAGTCAAGTCAGTCCAGAGAGGTGAGAAAGCTCAGCCCAGATCACACAGCCTTCTGCCAGACCTGCTGCTGACCATAGCCCTGTGACAGCCAAACTGAGACCAGAACTTCCCATCTGAGATCAGTCCAAGTTGCCTGCCTCAGGATCATGAGCTAAACAGTTACTGTTTCAAGTCGCTAAGTTTTAAGATGGTTTATTATGCAGCATTGTTGTGATAATATGTAACAGATGCAGAATGTATGGGAAGCTCTGCACACACACACATGCATGTACACGCACACCTCCTGGAACCCTGGACTGTAGAGAAGACTGAGATTATATGGAACCCCAGTACGGTGGCTCTTGGTTCTGCCTTCTCATTCTTCATTTAGGGATAATCTCTTCCAGCTTCAAAGAATCCCAGATAAAATGAGACTCTGGGAATGCCATGTTGCTTCTAAGGCTACCCTCGGCTTTTCTGGCAGGA
>NW_007793510.1:0-1626 GCF_000696425.1 Galeopterus variegatus
CTCCCTTGGTGTCCAAAGATAAGGTGTCATGCTGTTCCTGCAATCAGGTGAGCATACTCCCTTCCTGGGACAGGGTGAACTTTGGGCTCTTTGGAAAGTCCCTTCCCCCTGGCAGCGGAAAGTCCTAATCATCTGGCAACGGAAGGTCTTAAGCACCTGGTAATGGAAGGTCCTAAGTATCTGGTATTGTTTACCAAAAAGGTTGGGGGTTATCTCTACTTCCACACTTGGAGCAATAAGAACGCCCACTCATTGTAACTCTCTATATGATGTTTTCTCACCCCACTGTACTACCAGTACTTCTGTGTACATGAACTCACTGGGCCAACTGAGTCCTGTTTGTTACTGGCACTCTCTGCTGCTCCCTTTCTTTCAGAAAAAGAACAGATAACTTGAACTTTTAAAATGTTTGCATCATGGACTACAGTGGTTTTGAGGGGCTTTACAATTTATAATCTTATAAATTATGAAACAAATTTATAAATTATAATTTATTGTTAGAATTTTATAATCTAAAATTTATATTACATAGAACATAAGGATAATTGTTCCTTTCCACTGATATGGAGTGTGTGTGTGTGTGTGTTTGGTAGACAAAGGGATATTATTGGAATTGTTGAGAAATCTTAAGCAGATAAACCTCTTAATTTACAAGTCAGTAATACTCAGAAATATTTGCCCTGCTCTTAAAAATATATACCAAATCTATGTTAGATATACCAAACATAGATATACCAAATCTATGTTTAGTTGACTGCCTAGCAGTGTAATCTATTTTTTTCCCTGATTGGCTATTGCATAAAATGAATACGTAACCACAACTTCAGCTAGGTAGTTTTGTTAACAGTCTTTGGCCCTGGATGTTCCTTTCTCTTCAAGGATATTGCCTAGGGCTGTCATTTAAATAATAATGGCTCTTCTCCTTTTTCACCTCCAAAAAGAAAAAATTATTGAAGTGCTAGCTATTTCTCTAGGAGATAAGAAATATTTTTACCTTATAGCAACAATACACAGTCAAGATTCTCTCCCCCATCTTTTTACCTTACCTGCAAAAAATCTTTATGAAAGGTTATCTTGTTTAAGAAAAAAACCCAGAGATTCCATAAAGTTTACTGTCTCTGGGAGGGTGGAAATAAGTTCAAGTGCTTAGAGCAAATCCTTGTGAGTTCAATTGTTTGGAGAGAATCAATAAGAGAAACTCTGTGTTATTGATCCCTGCATGTCCCCAGGGACCACTGAAGTGCCTGACACATTGAAGGTTTCTGATCAATTGTCCCATTTTGAACATGATCACATCTGGATAGATTTTGTCTTTGAACTCACTCAGGTGCAAGTGACAGAAAAAACCCAACTCATATTGGCTTAAGCAAGGAATTTTTGGCTCACATAATTGAAATACCCAAGACCAGGTCTCTTCTCTCTCTCTTTTGTTCTTTTCTCCCTCCCTCCCTCCCTTCTTTCCCTCCTCCTCCTCCTCTTTCTCCTTCTTCATCTCTCCCTCTCTCTCTTCCTCTCCCTCCCTTCCCCCGCCTCTCCACCCCCTTGCCATATCTCAGCTCTACTTTCTTCTGTGATATTATCTCCATATAGTGACTCAGCAGTTCTTAGTCAAAATAATTTTTTTTT
>NW_007793511.1:0-1625 GCF_000696425.1 Galeopterus variegatus
CTATAATTAAGAGTAATATTGGCATATATATGGAAAGACCAATGGAACAGAAAAAAAAATCCATAAACAGACCCAATTACCTATAGAAAGCTAGTATTGATACAGGAAGCATCTCAAAGCAATGGGGAAAAGGTGTGTGTTTGTTTGTTTTTTTAATTAATAGACTTTATTTCTTAGAGCAATTTTAGGTTTACAGAAAAATTCAACAGCAAGTACACAGAGTTCCTGTTTAGTCCTTTCTCCACTCCCCACCCCCCGTATCCACTACTAATTTCTTGCATTTCTATGGTACATTTGTTACAATTATACACTAGTATTAACTTAAAGTCCATAGTTTACATTAAGGTTTATTCTTCGTGTTATACATTCTGTGCATTTTGCCAAATGCATAATGTCACGCTTCTACCATTACGGTGTCATAAACAGTTACAGGGCATAGTTCCACTGCCTAAAAATCCTCTGTGCTCCATCTCTTCCTCCTTCCCTTGGGACCCCATCCCTGGCAACCACTGATCTTTACACTCTCTATAGTTCTGCCTTTTTCAGAATGTCACACAGACTGGCTTCTTTCACCCAACAAGGGGCATTTAAGGTTCCTCCATGACTTTTTATGGCTTAATGGGTCATTTCTTTTTTTGCTAAATAATTTTCTATTGCATGGACATACGAGTTTGTTTACCTGTTCACCTGATGAAAGACATTTTGGTTGCTTCCAAGTTTTGGCAATTATGACTAAAGCTGCTATAAATATTTGTGTGCAGGTTTTTCTGTGGATGCAAGTTTTCAACTCATTTAAATACCTAGGAACACGACATGCTAGATCATACAGTAAAGCTATGTTTGCTAAACTATCCCTAAATGGCTGTACCATTTTGCACTCCCACCACCAATGGATGAGAGTTTCTGTTATTCCATATTCTTGTCAGCATTTGGTATCGTCAGTGTTTTGGATCTTAGCCATTCCAATAGGTGTGTGGTGGTATTTCACTGTTGTTTTAATTTGCAATTCCCTAATGACAGATGATTTGGGCTTATTTTCATATGCTTTTATTTGCCATCTGTATATCTTCTTTGGTGAGTTGTCTGTTCAGACCTTTTGCCCACTTTTTAATTGGGTTGTTTATTTATTGTTGAGTTTTAAGAGTTTTTGTCAACAGTTTGGATACCAGTCCTTTTCCAAATATGTGTTTTGCAAGTATTTTCTCCCAGTCTTGGGGCTCGTCTTTTCATTCTCTTAACAGGCTTTTTAATAAGTGGTGTTGGGACAACTGGATAGCCATTAAGAAAAAAATGGAATCTATCTCTTTTTATACCAAGATAAATTTCAAACGGATTAGAGGTTTAAAGATTAAAAAAAAAAGAAAAAAGAAAGAAAGCATACAGATATTAGAATAAAACAGGTGAATTCTTCTATAACCTGGAAATTGGAAAGATTTTAACCATGACTCAAAATTCATAAGCAATAAAGAAAAAGATTTTATCAAATACAAATAAAATTCTGAGCATATAAAAGTTTTTTAAAAAACACTTTTGAAAGGCAAACAAACAAACACATGCAAAGTAAAAGACCTGGAAATAATATTCAGAACTTACTTCAAAGACAAAGGGTTAATATTATTTTTTTT
>NW_007793512.1:0-1625 GCF_000696425.1 Galeopterus variegatus
AAAAAAAAAGACACGTGACTTAACAGGAAACAATCACTAGAATGACAACAGATTTCTTCCTGGGTAAGCAGGTAACTAGTGAGACATTTGACTGCAAGTTGATTGTACTATAGAGGCCAGTGATTTCTTCTCCCTGAAATGTATAGTTATCAGTATTTGGATTTGTTTCTCCGACCTTCCATGCTCGTCAAACAACATAATTCATCGACTTCTAAAGGCATAGTCATGAATCATGTCATTCCGTATAAAATTGTTTCTGTCCTTTCCCACTGATATTCTGTTTTACATTGAAAATGCTGTCAGTGGTTAGCATTATAGTTTAGTTCATAGATTACAAAATGTCAGGATAGAATTGTGACTAGAGGAGGAGAGAAATAATCACCAACCAATGTGGTAGGCATCCCTAAAGAGGCCCACAATCAGCCCTCTCACCCCCTGATAGTCATGCCCTTATGAAATACATCCCTTCTTCTTGAGTGTGAGCTGGACCTAGTAAATTCTAAGGACTGTTGTATTCCACACCTGAGGAATAAAATACTGCAGAACTAATAGGATGCCACTTCTGAGATTGGATTACAAAAAGTGGTGGCTTCTTCCTTGGATTCTTTCTCTTGCTCTCTTGCTTGCTTGCTCAGAGAGACACCTACTGTCATATTGTGAGCTTCCCTAACCCTAACCCTAGCTCTAACACTAACCCTAGCCCTAACTCTTACATACTTAAAGGGATGTATGAGAGGGCCACATGGCAAACAACTGAGGCTCTCAACCCAATAGCATGCAAGGAACTAAAACCCTGTCAAAATGACACCAGTGAGTTTGGAAGCAGGCTCTTCCCTAGTTAAGCCTTCAGATGAGACTACAGCCCCAGCGGACAGCATGACTGCAACTTCATGAGGAATCTTGAATCAAAAGTTTTCATCTAAGCTGTGTCTAGATTTCTGATACCCGAAATTGTGAGATAATAAATGTTTGGTTTTAAGCCACTAAGTTTTGTGGGTGATTTGCTATGCAACAATAGCAAACTAATATACTCAGAGATCCTGAAATTGGAGAACACTGTGAGTAATGAGATACATGAGAGCAGAGGGTTGGGGTATTTTGTTTTAAAGAAGAAACGATTTCACATGTCAGTTGGGAATACATTATTTTTATTTTTATTTTTGAACATTACATATGGGACAAAGGTGCATGTTGATGAGAGGTAGGTATGCGCTGTATTATAGGACCATTCATGTTTTTTCTGGCCAGCAACTTTTGGAAGTTTGTATGCTTAGGCAATTTCCCACTTTGTAAGTTATACCTTTGTAAAATAGAAGTCAGACTCCCTAGCAGCTAGAATACATGAAATCTAGATTCTGCCAAGCATGTATCTATGAATGAAATTTGACTTTGGAAGTGGGCAGATGAGATGGCAGTTCTACCAACTAGAAATGGGACACAACATTCTGGCAAGCATGATGGAACCATTTCTTTCTCTGCAGAGGCAAATTGGTTGAATTCTGGCATTCATTACGGAAAGTTACTGATGCCAAGCTGCAGTGGCGATGGAGGTTTCCCTTAGGGCAGGACTTGTGTAGCTGCAGAATCTTGGCTGATTTTTTAAAGTCTACGGTTAAACAATATTC
>NW_007793513.1:0-1625 GCF_000696425.1 Galeopterus variegatus
AAGTTTTATTATCTTCTTGCTGCAAATTTGGCCATTTCTCTTAAACTTGTTATGAAAACCTCAAGGCATCTGTTTCATAAACAGAACTAAGCCAAAGTGTTCAGAAAGCTTTTGAAAATCGAACATATATTACATCTGTTTTCAATTCTTTTGGAAGCATGTTTACACACAATATCATTTGATTGGGGAAGGAGGGGAGCATTATTTTTATCTTTAGACAAATTAAGATCTTGACAGAACTCAGTTACAAATGCCTAGAAAAATCCTACTTACCAGAACTGCTAGCTTAGGTATTAGAGTTTACTGTTTAATTCTGTAAAACTAAGACACTTGCTGCTGAATTTTATTATTAAGAATCATTCCAGTGGACTTGACTTATTTTACTTGTCCTTTCTACCTCTTTTTTCTCTTTTCTTTTCTTTGTCTTATCCCTTTCTCTTATACTGGAGTGGCTAAAAGCACTGAATTTGAGTCACAGTTCTACCATCTACTAACTACGTTGCTTAATCTCCAAGTTCCTTCATTTCTTCATCTGTAGATTGTTAAGAGCCAACCCCTCATAGAGTTGTAGAAAAAAACTAACTGAGATTAGAAATGTCAAGTGTCAGCACAGGGCATGGCTCATGGTACATGCTCAATGGTAGGCATTACTATTAACACGGCCTTTCATAAAAGTATCAGTGAAACACTCCCTCTTTACTTACCTAGAACAAGTCATGGAACATTTACATGTAGTACATAAAACACAGGAAAATGACATTTCTAAAGGACCCCAAAATAAAAGACAGAATACGAGGAGACAGGGAAGAGAAAGGAACAGAGGAACAGAGCGCATAAGGCTCTTGCTCATCTCTCCCCAGCCCTCCCTCCCCTCCCCATTCAGAGCGCTCACGTTTAATCACTGCTGGAAGAACAGTATTTCTACTTTTTTTTTTTTTCCAGAAATCAGAAAAGGGAAGATTATCACTGAAATTGCAGAGGAAATGGGATCAGAGAGATTGTACAGTTGAAGGGCAACATTACCAGGGAGATGGGCCCTGAGGAGAAGCTAAGCCAAGATGAGCGTGTGTGTGTGTGTGTGTGTGTGTGTGTGTGTGTGTGTGTGTGTGTGTGTGTGTGTGTGTGTGTGTGTGTGTGGGTGTGTGTGTGTGTGTGTGTGTGTGTGTGTGTGGGTGGGTGGGTGTCTGCAGGCCCTCACCTCCATGGAAGACTCAGGGAAGGCACAGAGCCTTGTCAGGGAGCCTTCTCAGGGCTAAGGGGACCCACTCCGGTCCACAGACCACATGGGAAGAAATCAAAGGAACCCTTATGCAGATTTTATAGTAACTTATTATTTTTAGTTAAAAACATGAACAATGGTGGGGTTCTCTCCTCTGCTCCCAAATTCTCTCTTTTCTAGTGAACATTGTATTGCTTTTCTTCCTCAAGCCCTATGTGTCCTTCTCTCACCTCCCAAACCTCAAACCTGTTTCCCTTCATTATCTTTAAGTGTCTTACCTCCTTATTAATATGAGCTTTTATTCAGCTTCATAACCTTATTTTCAATGAACTAAAATAAAACAATTTTTTGTTTTTAATAAACTTTAAAACTCCTCTGATATTACTTGCTTTTCAAATACAAATTT
>NW_007793514.1:0-1625 GCF_000696425.1 Galeopterus variegatus
GCCCCGTCCTCAGGGAGCCCCAGTCTGAGGAGACACAGCCCCGTCCTCAGGGAGCCCCAGTTTGAGGGGAGACACAGCCCTGTCCTCAGGGAGCCCCAGTCTGAGGGGAGACACAGCCCTGTCCTCAGGGAGCCCCAGTCTGAGGGGAGACACAGCCCTGTCCTCAGGGAGCCCCAGTCTGAGGGGAGACACAGCCCTGTCCTCAGGGAGCCCCAGTCTGAGGGGAGACACAGCCCTGTCCTCAGGGAGCCCCAGTCTGAGGAGGAGACACAGCCCTCTCTTAGGAAGCCCCAGTCTGAGGGGGGACAAGACACAGCTCAGGGACTCAGGAGACAACGCTACCGAGCAGGCTGGGCCTGTGGGAAGTAGGGCCCTCCGTTTTTCTCCTACTCCATTATTTACCTACAGAAAGCCTAGGGCTTTTGGGTAGCTATCTAGAGGGAGTCATTCTGGGCCTGGACAGAGACCAGAGTGGGATGGGTGGTCTGCAGCACCTGGAGCCTCTTGCTAGGCAGAGCCAGCCCTTTGCTTCATGTGAGTCTTATGAGTCATATCCATAGGGTCAGTGAAGTGTGACCTGAGGTACTAGCCAGGCTGTTCTTTCCTGGGGCTGGGAAGCAGCCTGGGCTGACTCTTTCAGCAGAGAAGAGTTAGGAAAGTGTCTTGTTTTGGTCTGAAAAAGTCGTCTTCCCAGACTGGGGGCTTTGATACTAGAACAATTCAGTAGAATGTACACTCCATGAGGGCAGGGATTCTGGTCTGCCAGTATAGTGCTTCATCCCCAGAGCCTAAGACTATGCCTGGCACATAGTAGGTGCTCAATACAAAACTACTGAATTAATTAGAGTCCATTTTCCTTTTCAACACCAATTTAGAACTTGCTTTGTATGGAAAAATTTCTTTGAGAAAGCTTTCCCATGTCAGTGACAACTACTCAAAAGCAATGAATATAAAATTCATGGGCAAATACAATTGATTAAATCCCAACAACTGGCTATTTTGAAGGGAAAAGATAATGAATTTAGATGATTATTTTTGTGTAGTAAGCCCTTTGCTAGTTTCTTAACAGACATTATATGGCTTAATCCTTTAAGGAAGACCCTGTTTTACAAACAAGGAAACTGAGGTGTGGGAAAATTACATAGTGCAACCAAAGTTACACCTCCAGGAGACTGCAGAGCTGGGATTTGAACCCACTCCTGACTCAACACCTCTCCAGACTCTTTTTCTGAATTCCATGGAATTATTTTTTTCCAACTAGTTTTGTGATTGAAAAGGTAGTTCCACAAAGATTTGTTTAGCTAATGTGTGTGCCCAAGGCTGGACAGGGTGCCCAAGAAGCCCCAGTCCCTGTCAATTAAGAACCGCCTGGTCAAGGGGCAGCAGAGCACAGGGCTAGATCACAGCACTTGTCACCGTTGCCCCAGTCTGCCCAGAGCTGCAGTTCCCAGCAAACACTGGCCCTGGCAGCCCTGGGTTTAGTGACACCTGCCGTTCAGACCAACAAAGGATTATCCTTCAAAGCAGGTGCACGACAGACTTCTCAATTCTACCCCGAAAGTTGCCTCTCAGCATTCAGCGTCCTATGGCCATGAGCGAGTTCCCAGAGCTGGAAAGTTCCTGGA
>NW_007793515.1:0-1625 GCF_000696425.1 Galeopterus variegatus
ATGATAGTGTCTTGGTTGAGACCCGTGGTTGTAAGGAACAGAAATCTAGTCAGCAAATTTAAGCAGAAAGCAGCCTGTACTGGGAGGAGGCAGAATAGGTTGTAGTGTGATAAGGAGTTACACTCAAGCATCGACAGAAACCAAACGAGCCTTGCTTTGTCTTCCTTTTTTTTTTTTTTTTTTTTCCTTTTCTCTCTGGGCTACCTGTTCCCCCACCTGGGCTTCTCCATGTGCACCTGCTCACTCTCCATTTTTTCCTGAGATTGGATTTGTGTACTTTTGTGTACTTTTCTTTTGGATTTTGTGTACTTTCTTTCTTTTCTTTGTTGATTTTGTGTACTTTTCTTCACGTGATAGAGGATTACAACTCACACCACAAACTCCTAATTTTTGTATCTTCAACTTAGTTCAGGTGCTCAGCAAATTCTGGCTGGCATCTCAGAATCCTGATTTCAGTATAGTAAGAAAAAGAGCCTGACTTAGTCAAGTAAGGGCACACATCTCTCTGGTCAAAAGGGTGGTCAGCTTGGATATCTCCTAAAATCTCCTTGAAAAGGAGTAAGGTAGGTAGGAGACAGAGCATTCAGGTACAGCTGGAACAGACTGTGCAAATGTACCAAGGTAGGAGTGAGCATTGGTATGCGAGAAGAAAAATAATATTGTAAAATTGGGTGCACCTTTCTATGAATGAAAAATTTCTTTTGGAGAAGAATGTCTTATTGAAGGGTTGGAATCTGACAATGTTCCAAGCTGGAAAGACAAATAACAGAAGTCATTAAGGAACAAGGGTGGTACACCTCCTTGACTTTATTTTTAATCTACAGTGAGCCACTTAATACTGCTCCTGTGTCCTGTTCAGTAGCAGGAAGATACTGGGTTGTGTTGAGCCTGAGTCTAGTGGCCAGGGGTCTGGGAATAAGGTTGTTCTGAATGTCAAAACAAAGACAGGGGCTAAGTCAGGAATCCAAGCAAATCAACGAGGCTTGAATAATGGAAATGGACTCCATGAATCAGGTCAGTCAGTGTGTGAAAATAAGGGATATGAGGCTACTAGAATCAGTGAACCATATGGGAAGATTTGTTTGAGGGAGAGAATCCAGGTCAAGATTAAGCAGCCCTTTAAGTGGTCTCTATCAAGAGGAGACAATCTTTATTGCATGAATGGACCATTGGCACATGATTTACATGGCTGGAGGAGGAAAAGTGAAGGGATGGAAAATTTCCTGACAGATGTAAAGTTCTGACCATTCAATAGATTTGGAATATAACAGCATAGAGAAGAGAGTTGAAATCGTAAAGAGAAATAAAATATGCAATATGAGTTAGGGCATGCAGAGCATGAGGAATAAAGGTTCTAGGACTGCCCTTGGAGAACATGTTTTACCTTCTGTACCTTACAACAAAAACAGAAGACTTTCCCAGAAGTCAATGGAGAATCAGGACTTGTTATACCACAAATAAAAAGAAATTCAAGGAAGGGGAGAGTATGTGTTAGATATAGTAGAAACATGAAGAAAAATGAGATTAGAGACAAGACCATTGCATTTGGCAATAAGGAGGCTCGTAGTGACCTTTGAGGGAGTAGAATCAGGAGATTGCTTTGGTTGGAAACCAGGTTTCACAGG
>NW_007793516.1:0-1625 GCF_000696425.1 Galeopterus variegatus
TTTTTTTTTAAGAACTTCTATTGTTTTATAATTGAGCCAAGTCGGATTTCACATATATTAATCATTTCCGTCTCTTCTATCCCATTCTATTAAGCCTTCTGTGACTAATAGTCTTTCTGTACTTTTATAGCATTACTGCATATAGTACATCATGCAATGTAATAATTGACATGTAATGCAAAGTTATATTTACATTCATTCTTTTTACTTCTTTTAGATACACTTTTCAGTTATTTACATGAGTTCACAATTGTGAGCAGGAATTTCAGCAGCTAGCTCTCTTTTGAAGTCCTTGCTTGAATTACCTTAACATACTAGGGGCCTCTTCAGCACTGAGATGGTTATTCTAATGCTTGGCTTAGAGAGAACTCACTATGAGCAGTCCACTGTCGTTACTTCTGGTACCAAATGGCATCACACTTTTAAGTCTTACTATGGAGAGCCGTTTGCTCAGAGTTGCAGGGATATTCTTACCGGTCTGCATTATGCTAGTCAGCAGAGGATCCCAACAGTCAGATATCAGATATCCCTTGGCTGATGTTGAGATGCATATCCATTGTTCCCCAAAGCATAACCACTATGCAAAGGAGGCCAGGTCCAGCAGCTTTCCTCCCCACAAATCTCCCAAATTCTAGTACCAAGAACAGGTTACCAGTACAGGCAAGCCTTAAAAATCAAAGTGCAATCCACATTTAAATTGTTTTAATTATTTTATGAAAGATAGGGGTAGAAGACCACCTTTGACCACATGTATGTTAGCCATTCTAATAAATCTCTAGAACTGAGTTGGTCAACCACAGAACTATTGACATTTTGGGCTGGATAATTCTTTGTTGTACAGCGTTGTCTTGTGCATTGTAGGATACTTAGTAGAATTCCTGGACTCTACCCATTAGATGCCAATAAGATCCTTTTAAAGAGAAATAATTTGAACACTTTTACTTAAAAAATGCCATGGATATTTATTAAAAGCAGCAAGAAAGACTTTCTTCAAGGATATTGCAATAGAGGTGAAGACTTTTGTGATAGGGAAGAGAGACTGAAATCAGCTCTGAATACCTCAAGATGGGGATTTAAAGTCAAGGACCAGAGTGAGGGGTCAATGGATAAAAAAAATCCTGAGATGAACTTGATTAGATATCAAGGGTAATTACTGACATTTTTGTGACATTTCTGCCTAAGTGACGTAATAGGATTCTCATTAAAGGCAGGCCAAGATTTGGATATGAAAGGTGGGAGATGGGAAATTTCATCAGACATCAAGGGCAGGGTTGGCAAGAGAGTAACAAAACTGACTTAGCAGGATTCTTGGCTAAAATTGAGCTAATAGGCCAAGGACATGAAAGGTCAAGGTCAAGGCTTAGTTACGAAGAAGGCTCAGAGAAGCCTGACTAAAGTTTTCTCAAGGAAGAGTCCTTGTCAATCTACTCAACCCCAAATGGTGACAAAAAATGTTTGAAGACATTGCCAAATGTCCCCTGTGGGGGACAAAAATCACCTGCCATTGAAAACAACTGTTGTAAAGGACAATGTTTGATGCTTTTGTGCCTTTCAACTTCACTACGCTAGAGCTAGTCTTTATTTATTTATTTAGGTTAGTCATGAGCATAGACTGCCAAAATTAT
>NW_007793517.1:0-1625 GCF_000696425.1 Galeopterus variegatus
TGACACTTGACTTAAGCGTGATTATCCCCAGTTGAAAATTTGAGAACCAGATCATTTAGCAATGGATTGGTGCAGCATGTCACCCAGTACCCTGTGAAAGTGTTCACTGTGAAAGGCCAATACAAAACACCTGAAATTCATAATAACTCCAGAAATGAGCTTGGATGCATTTCTTGTTTGTGGGGTTGTCTGACTACTAAATGATTGATGAGAGACCTTAGTGGATGAGAATGTTGATTCACTAAAATGTGTAAAATGCACATTTCTTTCTTTTCAATATAAACTACCAGTGAACGCTCAGTGTATTTAAGAGGCTGGTAATGTGAGTCTTTGTTAATGTTTCTCTGTGTTTTATTTCCCTTTGCTTTCCTGGAATAACTAACTCTAATGAAACCTGACATTTTAGCACTAAAATATGTTGACTCTCCTCCTCTGCCCTTATTGTACATTGAAAATGTGCTAAATCACTAGTATTCACATGCATAGAGATTCTTAGGATTCTGAAAGGTGATCAGGCTTATTTGTTTTCTTATTGAAATGTAGAGCAACCAGATATGAATGAAGGTGAGCAAGATTGGAATTGATAGCTGATCTTCATAATGGCTGTTGTGGGGTGTGTCCCAGATCTCACCTTCAGGACCTTCAGAGCCAACTTATTTCTCAATTGGTGTTGACTTCTGATGAACCATGACTGAATTCTCCCCAATAATTGTTCTCAGAAGAAAAGAACTGCCTTGCCCAAGGTCATATCCCAGGGGCAGCTGACATCCAATAAAACATCAGTAGGAAAGAATAAAGGCCTGTTGATTGTGCTTAGTTTGGAACAACTCTGAAGGGTCTTCCCAACTCCAGAGCTCTCTCTGAGGTCAGCCAATGACTTTGTTGCAATGCCTGATGTCCAGTATGACCCTGTACCCATTCCTACTTCCTTCACTGTTTCAAAGATATTGATCCCAAGAACTCCCCAATAAACTCACTGCATGCATATCTCCATCTCAGAGTCTGGTTCCTGGACACCCTAAACCAAGTCCATTTTAGAGAATTTAGAAGATGAGCAAGCTATTTTTAAAGCCATCTGTCAAAATTGTGGAATATAATCCTAAAAGTGAAAGATAGCTCTAACAGATCAGGGTACTAGTGAGATAGGAGGTACTCAGTTTCCCTGGGTTTGGGTTTCAGGACACATGTCTGGGTTTCAAGCCATTTCTCAAGGTCTCAGGTCTCTCCTCTTGGCCCTTCCCCAGAGGAAAGTTACTGTTGCTTGTTAGACCTATTTTTGGCACCAACTGGGGGAAATTGAGACTGCAAGGGGCTGGCTTATGCAAATCCACTGGCTGGGCATGCTCAGCATAGAGGGGTTATATAACTCTGGTAGCAGAGCATGCTCAGTAAAGTGGAATTTATCCTTTGAATGACCTTCCACTAGAGATGCTAAAGAGCACAGGATATTCTTGAACATGTTCAGTTCATGTGATAGGATTTGACCAATGAACATGCTCCAAAAAGAGATCAACTGAGCATGTGCAAGACTGTGTTACATGACAGGGAACCACCCCCTTAGTGGGCTATTGGTTAGAGAGCATGAATATGTATTAGATAGTGAAACCATAAAAGACTAATCTTGG
>NW_007793518.1:0-1625 GCF_000696425.1 Galeopterus variegatus
AAAAAGCAGAGTGAATGCTTGAAAGTGTGGCAGTTTATATCATACCTACTGAACTGCAAAACTACTAGAAGAAAAGCTCTATGACATTGGTCTGGGCAATGAATTTTTAGATAGAACTCCAAAAGCACAGGCAATGAAAGCAAAAATAGACAAATAGGATAACATCAAACTAAAAACTTTTCATACTTTTCTGCAAAGGAAACAACCAACAGGGTGAATAGGCAACCCACGAAATGGGAGAAAATATTTGTAAACCATATATCTGATAAGGGGTCCATATCCAAAATATGTAAGGAACTCATGCAACTCAATAGCAAGTAAACAAACAACTGATTAAAAAAAACAGGCAAAGAAGCTGAATGGATGTTTCTTAAAAGAAGATATACAAACAGCCAACAGGTATATGAAAAAATGCTCAATGTCAAGAATTGTCAGGGAAATGTAAATTAAAACCACAATGAGATATTACCTCATATCTTTCAGAATTGCTGTTACCAAGACGATGAAACATAAGTGCTGGTGAGGATGTGGGGGAAAACGGAATTCTGGGACACTGTTGAAATGTAAATTTGTACAGCCATTTTGGAAAAACAGTATGAAGGATTCTCAAACAATTAACAATAGAACTACCATATGACCCAGCCATCCCACTAGTGGGTATATATCCAAAGGAAATGAAATCAATATGTTGAGGAGATATTTGCACTTTCATGTACATTACAGAATTATTCACAAGAGCCAAGGTATGGAATCAGCGTAAGTCTCCATCAACAGGTTTATGGATGAAGAAAATGTGATATACGCACAATAGAATACAGTTCATCCTTTCCAAGGAAGGAAACTATGCCATTTGCAACAACATGCATAAACCTGGATGATGTTATAATAAGTGAAATAAACCAAGCACAGAAAGACAAATACCACATGATCTCAGTTTTACGTGGAATCTGAAAAGTTGAACTCATGTAAGTAGAGAATAGAATGGTGGTTACCAGGGGCTTGGGGTGGGAAGTGACAGTTAGGGAGATCTTGGTCACAGGTTGCAAAACTTCAGTTTCTTAGAAGGAATGCATTCAGGAGATCTATTGCACAACATGCTGACTATAGTTAGTAAAAATGTACAAGGGCATTTCAAAAAGTTCATGGAAGAATAGAATTAAAATATAATACAAATCTTTCCATAAACTTTTTGAAGTGCTCTCATATTGTATTATTAAAACTACAATTAAAAAACCACACTTTACTGAATGAATAAATAAATAAATACACACTTTAGAGCAATTCGACTTGGCAGATATCTACAGAACATTCCAGACAACTACAGATTATACATACTTCTCACCAGTTCATGGAATATTCTCCAGGATAGACCACATGCTAGGTCACAAATCAAGCCTCAACAAATTCTTAAAAACTGAAATCATTTCAAATATCTTTTTAGACCACAATGTATTAAAACTAGAAATCAACAACAAGCGAAACTCTAGAAACTATACAAACTCATGGAAATTAAACAACATGCTCCTGAATGACATGTGGGTCCAAGAACAAATTAAACAGGAAACCAAAAAATTTCTTTAAACTAATGAAAATAAGGAAGCATCATACCAAAATATGTGGGATGC
>NW_007793519.1:0-240 GCF_000696425.1 Galeopterus variegatus
TTCTGCTCCACCTAACCCTTCTGCTCTCCCTCCTTCCCCCTCCCCCTCTGCCTCTTTCAGCACCCCTGTAACTCATTCCCAGGGACTCCTCCCTTCCTCTACCATGGTTCCTCTCCGTGAAGTAGCTGGTGCTGAAGGGGTTGTTAGGGTACATGTTCCCTTTTCACTAGCAGACCTTACTCAATTAGAGAGAAAATTAGGATTGTTTACCACTGATCCTACCACTTAGTTAAGGAATTC
>NW_007793519.1:1086-1625 GCF_000696425.1 Galeopterus variegatus
CCATCTCCTGGATGCCTTTCTGGGCCCTCCACCTCCAAAACTACCCCTGGGGCATGCTTCAAATGCGGAAAGGAAGGTCATTGGTTGCGATCCTGCCCCTCGCCCAGACGATCCACCACTCCATGCCCCAAGTGTCAAAGAAGGGGACATTGGGGCTCCGATTGCCCATTCACCCGAAGGGGAGATTGGCCAACCAAACCTCAGCCATCCCGGGCATCTCAGACACCTTTGGTGGGACTGGCGAAGGAAGATTGAAGGGGCCCTGGGTCCTTCCCGACCATTACCATCACAAAAAGTGAACCCAGGGTAACTATTATTGTAGATGGTCATCCTATTTCCTTCCTCTTAGACATAGGGGCCACATTTTCAGTCTTATAGGAATTTAAGGGACCAACTACACCCAGTAGCTCTCCTATAGTCGGGATAGGAGGAAAACAAATTTTTCCCCATAAAACACTTCCATTAACCTGTCACATCGAGGGCGTCCCATCCTCTTTCTCTCATTCCTTCTTAGTCATGCCCCAATGTCCCGTCCCTCT
>NW_007793520.1:0-1624 GCF_000696425.1 Galeopterus variegatus
CAAGGTTACAATGACCCTCGTTCTATAATAGAGCAGAACAAAGATCAAAAAGAGAGAGCATCTAGTGGAAGGGCTGAACTGAGAGACTGGAAATCTAAGTCTCAGCTACCCAGGGTTGCCATGACACCCTATGCAAGTGGATTAATCAGGGTTCTCCAGAAAAATAGAACCAACAGAACATTAAAGAATTGGCTCACACAATTTTGGGAGCTGGCAAGTCCATAATCTGCAGAGTAGGCTGGCAGGCTACAGATCCTAGGAAGAGTTCCAGTTCTAGTCCAAAGGCAGTCTGCTGGAAGAATCTCTTCTTGCTTGGGAAGGTCAATCTTTTTTTATTAAGTCTGTCAACTGATCAAATGAGGCCTACCCACATATGGAGGGTAATCTGCTTAATTCAAAGTGTACTTATTTAAGTGTTAGTCTCATCTAAAGAACACTTTCATAGAAACATCAAACCAACCCAGATATGGACAAATATCTGGGTACCATGGCCTAGCCAAGTAGACATATAAAATTAACTATCACAAGAAGTCATATTCTATTATGTGCTAGGGTGTTCCTATCTATAAAATCACCTGCCTCCTATGTCAAATAAATCCATCTCAATAACCCTGCAAAAATCCATCTGTCCCTCTGGAAAAAAAGAAGATAACAGGGTAATATTATTCTATGACCACTCTATGAGATGTATCCTAATCTGAGTTTGTTCTCAGGTTTTCTTACTACTTTTGCAATCCATACCACATTTTCAAATTCCCTGGACCAATATAATAGAAGCAAAGACATGTGCAGATGTTTATGAGGACACGGAAAGAGAAAAGGGAAAGTTTAGTGGTTGTTAAAGGGATTCTCAGCCATATGTTTCCACATACTTCAATAAAATGATATTTTCTTTTCATTTAAAATGTTTGCATTTAAATTTTTTTTCCAGCCCCCGATGTCTGGAAATAGCTGAGTGGCGGGCAGAACTGTTCTTTTTACCCAGACACTTGTTATAGTTCCAGTGCAGGAGTGCAGGCTGAAAAATGAACGACAGACACTGTTTGATGTTCTCATCACTGTGTGATGAGACACAATAACGAGAGTGCTCCTGCAGGCTGGGAGTAAATGAGATACCCAATGTAACATGTTAGGATTTGTGCAAAATTTCTTCCACTGACTCTCCCAGGTCTCTCTCCACCCTCCCGCATCCTGCTCTGTGTGCTGAGCCTGGCCCTTCCTGGAGCCTCTGGCTGCTGGTTGTGTTCGGCCAATGGGGAGCAACAGCAAGAGATGGGAGGAGGAAGAGGAATGAGGTCTTGGTCATTATAGGGAGGCTCCTTCCCCAAGGGGTCACATTGGACTAGCAGTGTCCCGTGACCCAAGATCACAGCTCCTCTCAGCTGACTCCTGGGTTCCAGTTGTGGCTCCTGTCCTGGCTCCTTGAGACCTAGGGTGGTGACTGCTCCTCAGTGCTGCTAGCCCTGGGGTCCTCCATGACCCTCTGCCATTTCCCTTCTCCCTGCCCACACTTTGTGAATAGCCCATTTATCAAAAGCTCTTTTCATGACCAATTTGAATGTGCTATCTGTTGCCTGCTGGGACCGACTAATAAGGTATTCAACATGTTATTTTCCTTTTTTTT
>NW_007793521.1:0-409 GCF_000696425.1 Galeopterus variegatus
GAGCTTTGTCTGATGAGTTTACTTAGATCAAAGTGCTTGGTCTGATGAGTTTACTTAGATCTAATAGCTTTCTCTGATGAGTTTTCTTAGATCTATGTGCTTGATCTGATGAGGTTACTTAGATCGATGAGCTTGGTGTGATGACTTTACTTAGATCAAAGGGCTTGGTCTGATGAGTTTAATTAGATTGATGAGCTTGGTCTGATGAGTTCACTTAGATCGATGAGCTCGGTCCAATGAGTTTACTTACATCGGTGTGCTTGGTCTGATGAGTTTACTTACATCGATATGCTTGGTCAGATGAGTTTAGTTAGATCGATGAGGTCGGTCCGTATAGTTTACTTAGATTGATGTGCTTGGTCTGATGAGTTTACTTTGATCGATGTGCTTGGTCTGATGAGTTTACTTA
>NW_007793521.1:1130-1624 GCF_000696425.1 Galeopterus variegatus
TTACTTAGATCGATGAGCTTGGTCTCATGAGTTTACTTAAATCGAAGAACTTGGTCTCATGAGTTTACTTAGATCAATTTGCTCTGTCTGATGAGTATACTTAGAATGATTAGCTTGGTCTGATTATTTTTCCTGGATTGATAAGCTTGGTCTGATTAGTTTTCCTGGATCGATTAGGTTGGTCTGATTGTACTTCCTAGATTGATTAGCTTGGTCTGATTATTTCTGCTAGATCGATTAGCTTAGTCTGATGAGTTTACTTAGATCGAAGGGCTTATTCTGATAAGATTACTTAGATCGAATAGCTTTCTCTGATGAGTTTTCTTAGATCTATTTGCTTGGTCTGATGAGTTTACTAAGATCGATTAGCTTGGTATGATGAGTTTATTATATCGATGAGGTTAGTCTGATGAGTTTACTTATATCGATCAGCGTAGTCAGATTGGTTTATTTAAATCAATGTGCTTGGTCTGATGAGTTTACTTAGATCGATG
>NW_007793522.1:0-1624 GCF_000696425.1 Galeopterus variegatus
CCCGGGGCGGGCTGCGTGCGGGGTCCGGGAGCGCCAGAGGGGGCGCCCGCAGGGGCTGGGGCGGGGCCGCGGGCGGGGTCTGCACGCGGTGTGAGTGTGTGAGCGTGTGTCTATGTGTGTGTATGTGTGTGCGTGGCGGGCGTGGGGATGCGGCTCCAGACGCTGGGGATATGGGAGTGACAGCCAGAGATGGTCCCAGTCGCGCGCGTCTTCGTCTGCCCCCGCGCCCCGCTCCCTCACCCCACATCAGGGGTCTCCACACTGGGGGAAGGAGGGGACTTTGTGAACTAAGGGGTGCCTGTCTGAGAAGGGTCTGTGCAGGCGGGAGGACGGACGTATGCAAAAAAGACCCCCCAAGAAGCTTGGGGAGGAGGGTCTCTGCTGAGTGTGCGCTCCACTCGGGGGCTGGTCGCAGTCCAGAAACAGGCTCTACATCTCCGGGGGAGGTATGTGGGGGCGACCCCAACGCCGGCAGGGGCGGCCTCGGTTTCCCAGTGAGGGCAGTCTGGCCCAAATAGAGTCGGTGCATGGGCGCTTCCCCCATCCCGCCCCTGGTTCCCGCCGGCCAGGGACCACCTAAACCACGCGCCGGCGCCCTGCGCACAGCGCCCAGCCCGTCGTGACCACAAGACTGAGCCAGTTTTGGGTCTAGAAGGTTCTGCCACCAAACTGGAAGGACGGTCCGAGCTCCTCGGGCTTCTCTACAACCAGCACTCAGTAGGCACCTGCTGTGTGCGGTGCTCCAGGCCCTGCCCTGGGGAGCGAGGGGAGAGTTGAGACACCTCTCAGGAGGCCCCCTTCTGAGCCAAGGCTCTAGCAGCCCCCACCCCTCCCCAGCCTCGCAATCCCAGGCCCAGGGTTGCATTGCTGAGGCGTCTACCAAGGCGCACAATAGACTTGTCTCCAGAAAATCCACCCGCGGCTCCTCCTGAGCCTCAGTTTAAGCTTGGCTGAGATGGAGCCTCCACTTCCGCACCCACCTTCAGGCACATCGAATCTGAAGCCAGATGTGCCTCCAGGCCGGGGAGGCCAAGAGCCTAGGGCTGACTGGGAAGAGTCGTGCTCTCTGGGCCTTGCCTTGGCAGCTGGGCCATAAGAAGGGCATCCAGATTCTTTTTGAAGTTAATTCTCAGAACATCAGATACAGCCAGAGTCATAAATGTGAGAACACATTCCTCGGACTGGGACAAGTGTTTTTCCTTTACCCATGGCTCAGGATCAGTTCAGTTCTGCTACCTGGCACAGATAGCAAGGGGCAGAGACTGGAATTCCCTTGGCAGCAGGGTGCAGCTGGATCAGGAGGTGCCACTTGCCAGTTTGGGCCTGAAGCCCTCCCTCCAAGGAAATAGTTTAGGCTTCCTTTCCTGAGGGATGCAAAACTGGACTTGTAATCTCTATGCCCGCCCCACCGCAACATAACTGGCATAGACAATGCTAAAAACGTACTGTGGAATATGTCCTCCATTCTTTCCATGAGTATTTACTGAGAACCTGCTGTGTGCCTGGCCCGGTGCTAGGGACACTTGGGAAAGTTTATTGATAACAGTAATTACTACCATTTTATTTTCAAAGAACTGAGCCAGATGCCATGCTTAAATTTTTTTAACATATTATTATTATTATT
>NW_007793523.1:0-1624 GCF_000696425.1 Galeopterus variegatus
GAGCAGCGGTGGCAGGGACGATCGAGGCTCACAGAACCTTCACTCTTTTCTCTAAATTGTGGCTTATTTTTAACAACCCCTTGTTTGAGTTATCGATTGCTGCGTGTGGGAGGCTGGAAAATGACCCCCACCCCCCAAAATATATCCACGTCCTACACCCTGGAACCTGTAAATGTTACCTTATTTGGAAAAGAGTCTTTGCAGATACAACTAAATTAAGGATTCTTGAGATAAGGAGATATCTTGGGTCTCCGGGTGTGGGCTCGATGTGCCATCACGTGTGTCCGTATGTGAGAGAGGACATTGGACAGACAAAAGAGGGGGAGGTGACGTGCCACAGAGGCAGAGATTGGACTGAGGGGCCTGAAGGCAAGGGATGCCAGCAGCCACTGGAAGCCAGGGGAGACAAGGAACGGATGTTCCCAGAGCCTCTGGGGAGCACAGCCCTGCCGACACCTTGATTCCAGCCCAGGAAGGTGGGCTGGACTTCTGGCCTGAAGTCTGGAAGTGGCGCAGCTTACCTCTGCAGGCTGGGTTCAGGTGCCGTGCTGCTCACACACCTGGGCTCCGTGCTGACTGTGTGCTGGGGTCTGTCCAGAGCCAGGGCTGGAGCACTTACCCGCAGCCTGCGCATGTGGCTTCCTCATAGTGTGGTGATGGTGGGTTGCAAGGGCAGGACTGAGACAGAGGGGGAAGGACAGAGAGGGAGAGATAGCGCGCACCACGCAGAAATTGTCGCCTGCCACCAACTAACCTTGGAAGTCGGTGGGCTCACTTTGGCTGCATTCTGTTCATTAGAAGTAAGTCCCTGAGGGTGACCATATTCAGGGGCAAGGTGATCAGACTCCATCTTCGTCGTGAGGAGAGTCTAAAGAATTGGTGGGCATCTTTCACCACCACCAGAGACGGCCCTCTATTCTCATATGTTTTTATATTCCGTCCACATGCAACATATGCTCCCTGCCTCCTAAGATCCCTCAGAAGTGTCCTGCGCTATGGCAGCAGGCTCAAGCTTGTGTCGGGGTCTCCACGTCTGATTCAGGTCCGGGTGCAGTGGAGGCTCCTGGGCTGCGATTCCCTGAGCACAGCTTCCCAAGCACAGTTCCTGTTGATGGTCTGAACCCCTGTGAACGACCCAGCACGGGGGTGGGACGGCCATAGGATCATAGCTACAGAGACTTGTTCAAAAAGGGGGGACAGGGGGCACATGGCTGCCACCGGTCCATGGCAGTTCTGAAATCCAGCTGGGCACGTCCTGACAGTTCCCTGGTGAGATTAGCCCTGCTGCTGCGAGTGACTTTCCGTGGCACTTGGCTCTGTCCTCTGGCTTCTGGTTCTACAGTCTGAGGCTTTTCCACAGGAAGCAGCCTGAGTTCACAGCCAAGTGGTTTTAGCCTGTTTCCCTCCCATACAAGCTTGTGGGTCCAAATACTCTTTTTTGTTCTGCACTTCCTGTTTTTTTCCAATTTGGTATACTTAAAAATATATATAATTATTATTTATTTTTACATTCTAAGATATTGTTGTGGAGTGTAGGAAGGGAGGGGGTCGGGGGACGAGGTGGGGTGTGGGGTGGCCTGGTTGTGGGGGGGAGGGGCGTGGCTGGGGCCTTCGGCTTCCCCCC
>NW_007793524.1:0-1624 GCF_000696425.1 Galeopterus variegatus
AAAAAAAAAAAGAAAAGTAACAAAAATAAGAAGGCATATGTTCTCAGCTATCTCTATGAGAAGCCCAGTTTTTGCTCTAGTTGATTAAAAGATTTCACTGATAAGTTCTACCTTCTTCATGATGGCTATTCATAGAAATGGCATCTTTTGTAAGACAATTGCTGATGGACAAAGGTAAACACCAGCAACTGAAGGGCATTTTATAGTAACCTACCAACAATAAACAGTTTACTCTAAGTTTATATGGCTTTCTCCCAGACTCTTCTAGTCTTGCTATACTTTACAAATATATCTTGGTGAAATATGCGAGCTTAAACTATTATAGCAATTAGTAGAAATGGAAAGAAAGTTATAGGAAAGAAACAAGGTTGGAATGAATTATAGTTAAAAAATCAAAATCAATCTGTGTCCACCTTACATAAGATACCTTCAGTCCCTGATCCAACAATAGACCTCTTTTCAGCTCATTAATGAGGACATAACCTAAGTAACTTCTGGTCATAAGAAAAAGGCCACACCTTTTAAAAGAATATTAAATGCACAGCAAACATAGTAATTTGCAATAGTCATTTATTCTCATTTGAGAAAAGAAAGCACTTGAGTCAAAATGCACTGCCCTGCTATCTCCACCCCCAATTATTTTCACTGGGGGCAAAGATGACTCTTGAGTGGAACCTACAATTGCTGATAACTGTGGGTGTCTGCTGTACATGTTCACAGTAAAGTAAAAACCCTGTGAAAGTATTACCTTTAAAGGACATTAAAGGTTTTGAGCACTCAAATGAGAGCAACTAAAATTAAGATAATGAAGCAAGATAAAGTTGACACAGGCCTAGGTGACTTTGCCATGGCAACCACCACCATGAAAATAATGAGGCAGAATTTTGACAAGGTTAGAAAAAGGAAACAGTTTGATGTCTGATTATTACTTTGTAAAATATTTAGAACAATGCTAACACCTTTCCTGTTCAATGCTCAATAGTTTTATTTTCCTTCCTCACTAAAAGTTGCTACCCTGTTGTTCAAGATGTGTGAGCACTAACACTGCAACTAAAAAAAATGACTCTAAGAACAAACAATGGAAGAAGGAAAACATGCAAGCATGACTTATTCTTTCTTGTACTCTAAGCAACTGGTGGACGTGCAAATATACATTCAAATATCCATGTTCACCAGGCTGAATATGTTTGATTTTATTGTTTGGTTTTAGGGGAGCTGGGGAGGTAGGTGGCTGTTTGCCAATTCTTATTCATTTTTTTTCCTACTAGGCCTGGCACGGTGCCTGATATTCACAAGGAAGGCTCAAAACCACAAATTACATAAATCTTGGAAGATTCTACCTACAAACTAATTGTTCACCTCAAAAAATTTCTAGTGAGCTTGCTAATTAAGTGAGCAATGAAATGCTGTTTATGGAGCCAAACTGCTCACAATGAAATCTTTCAATGAAGACAGACACTACTGTCTCCACTTTAGCTATCTTCATCTCCTTGCCATACCATCAAGCCACCAATGCTCACCTCTGTATCTGTCAAAAGTGGCTCTACCAGGAAGGAACTCTCTCACACCTCCCACGCAACCTAACTCCTGTTTATTTTCTCAAGATATCAGGTGCCACTTCCTC
>NW_007793525.1:0-1623 GCF_000696425.1 Galeopterus variegatus
GGCGCAGCACCGAGGGTTGTGATCCCGTTGCTGGTCCCGGTCCGGTACGGGCGCGACACTGAGGGTTGCGATCCGTTGCCGGACACGAAAAAAGACAAAAAGGAAAAAAAAAAAAAAAGGGCCTAGAAAATATTTGCCAAATAGATGAAAAATAATTTTAGGATGGTGTGCTATTTGCCCCTCCAGACCCAGTCTCTACCTTTCTGCCCCCTATCCTAGAAAGCTGACCTATATGGATTACATCAACAAGTTCCCTTGTCCTCTGGCTTCCAGAAAGATTCGGCTAGTAGGGAATACTAATAGGAGACTGGAGGGAAATAGAACAAGGCCAGAGAACTTATTTTGATGGCTCTCTCCCTGCAAGGTCAAATGGGCTAGCCATTTCCCTTGGCTCAAGGTCACAACTGTGTCTCCAGGTCCCAGAAACCACTTCTTCCCCTTACCCTTTCAGTTTGGAAATGGTAAAGACATCCTGTTGTTAGCCTTCCAGTACTGCACTTATGGTTCCTACACCCTGTGGTTCCCCTTCCAGACCCTGCCAGACCTTTACATAGTCCCTTTAATAAACTTTCCTCAAATTACCTAATTTGAACATGCCATCTGTTTCTTGCTTGAATCCTAACTGATATAGATGGTAGATATAAACTGCTTGGCTGTTTTAAAAAATAGTTATTAGTCTAATAATACTAAGAATAGGCAATGGATTTGTTTTGAGAATTGAAAACTAAATACAAGCTATAGTCTACAATGAGTGTTACATCATGATCCACTTGAAGGAAGAACTCATGACTTACATGCATATATCTTTGTATTCACCCCCATCACTAGAAAAGTCCCATGCATACTGTTTGCAACAAACATTCACCTAACTAAACATAATAGTCCACTGCAGAAGCAGCGCTCACCTAATATGCACAATCTTCTCCACATTTTCCAGCTTCCCCTGTGGTTAGATGGGGATCAAGAGATTGAGTTCTGGCCAGTGGAATATGGGTGGAAGTGACTGATGTACACCTTTTCCAGGTTTGCCTGTAACATCATCCCAAGTAAGCCTTCAACTCTCTTCTTCCCCTATGAACCTTGTAGACTTTTTCCAAGTGATGTAAATAAAAAATAAACAAGAGCTGTCTGATTCAAGAAACAAACATCTGAGTTAAGCCACTGAGTTTTGTAGTTTATTTATTATTTACCTAATACAGAGTCCAAGAATCCTCTATAACAATTTTATATTTTATATAATACAACTGATTTTAGCTTCCATTTCAATATTATAGCTTGCTTATAAAAATTCTTGTGATTTCAAGATAAAGACTAATCATATGCTCTATGTTTTACAATGAAGGCATACTATAAACGTTAACAATAATGTACTGACAAATTAAAAAAAAAAAACCCTAAAAACATTCTTTTTGTTTAGCATTAAGTTAGCCTAAAAATAAGATAACTGTAAAATGAGGTGGTGATGATCTAAGGAGCTCTACCTCTAGACTGAGATCACAGGTGGAGACCCATTTATTATTCTTCATGGTGTCATAGGGAAGAGGAGGAGAGAATCTCTGTCATCCAGTAAAAATACACTATCTTCTCAAGTAGTGGGTTAAGTTCTTAAAATTTTTTTTTTTT
>NW_007793526.1:0-1623 GCF_000696425.1 Galeopterus variegatus
TTCTTCAGCATTGTGTTTTGAAGTGCAGGAAGTGAAAATGCCCTCTTTTTATACTACAATCGTAAAATATAATCAGATATTTAGTGTATGCATATTTTAAGGGTTTTTTAAATTGCCTTTGGTTCTTTTGAATTGGTGTATACCATATCAGTCCGTTTTCTATGTAAAGTTAATTGGTAAGGAATAAAAGTTTCTGGTTGAATGTCATCCCGGTCAGTTGAAAACTAGAAAAAAAATAGGTGATAGAGATATAGTAAAAGAAAAGTGTACAATAATAGGGTATCATGAATACAGTCTGAAATATGGTTTATTTCATTTAATTTTTATGAAAAGCAGATTTTGTTTTATTATTATTGTTGTTATTAAATTTGGAAATGAAGGTATAGTGTAGGAGGTGATTTGTCTAACTTGTAAGCAATGATAAGTATTGTCATTATTGTTATTAAATTTGGAAATGAAGGTATAGTGTAGGAGGTGATTTGTCTAACTTGTAAGCAATGATAAGTATTGTTGACAACAGTGAATGTCTGCAGTTTGATTGACTATTGCCAACTGCAACTCATTTGTAAAAAATAAACAGTAACTTATGGATCATCTGGCACCAAAGTTTAGTCACAGAAAGAGTTCATGAGCAGGTACATGAAGTCAATCTGTAAGCATGCTTCACAGTGTGAAATAAGCATGAAGTCATTTGTTTAAAAGCATAAACAAAATGATAAAAGGAAAGTCACACTGAAATACATATATCCTGAGGGGAAAAATGAGTTAGCACTTTTTACTGAGATCAGATCCAATGTGCGGTGATTATTGCAAATTGTGAAGACAATTTGTAGAATTGTTTTTCTCTTCCTCTCCCCACTTTTCTGTACTCACCCACACTACTTTTTACTTGTCTCTTGTGCAATATTTTTTGGTGTATATAGCAAAATTTAAGAGTGAAAGACACTGAATTATCTATCTATGGATGTTGATAATTTTTTAAGACATGAGGAATATTTTCAACTAAATTATTTCATAATATAATGCAAAAAATGATTTAATTTGTCACCCAAAATATATTAAAAGAAAAAAGTTATTTTTAATAGCTTAAAAAAAACCCCTGCTAATTGGATAATGAATAAAACTTATCACTTCAAACAATAACACAATTTTATCAATGTTAATTTGAAAATGAAAAACAGTATTTGGTGATAAATCATTACATATGATGAATGCTGTCTTAGGTGAAATTTTCCTTCTTGTTCACTTTAAATAATAAACAGTCATGTTAGTGTACACTTTTACCTAATTTTTTAGTCAAAGTTATTTATTTTTTTGCACAGCTGAGAAAATGACTTTGGATAAGACCCAGGATGAAATATGCCATAATAGAAAATAATCTATTTTATGTATGTATTTTTCTTAAAGGCTCATGTATATCTGGAAATTCTCTGTGGAAGAATGTGCTATTTCTTCCAGTGATTTCTATTTATCATTGGCCTGTGAGACACCACTGGCAATTTACAGAAGAGTAATGCCCTACAGGTTAGAGACCAACAGCAGGAGTTGCTCCTATAAAGACGAATGTTCTAAAGATTTATCTGTTTACCTACATAATTTTTTCCTCTTTAAGATACCATGGGA
>NW_007793527.1:0-1623 GCF_000696425.1 Galeopterus variegatus
GGTATCCCTTCAACATGATGATTTCCATTCCTTTCGGTCTATACCCAGAAGTGGGATTGCTGGATCATATGGTAGATCTATCTGTAGTTGTTTGAGGAACCTGATTACTGTTTTCCATAATGGCTGCACTAATTTACAGTCCCACCAACAGTGTGGGAGGGTTCCCCTTTCTCCACGTCCTCACCAGTGTTTGTTATTTTTTGTCTTTTTGATAATGACCAGTCTAACTGGGGTGAGATGATATCTCAATGTGGTTTTGAGTTGCATTTCCATGATGTTTAATGAGGTTGAGTATTTTTTCATGTGTCTGTTGGCCATTTGTATATCTTCCTTTGAGAAATGCCTATTCAGCTCCTTTGCCCGTTTTTCAATTCAGTTACTTGTTTTTTTACTGTTAAGTTATTTGAGTTCCTTGTATATTCTGGATATTTCTCCCTTGTTGGATGCATAGTTTGTGAATACTTCCTCCCATTCTGTAGGTTGTCTTTTCACTCTGTTGTTTCCTTTGTTGTGCAGAAGCTTTTTAGTTTGAAATCATCCTATTTGTTTATTTTCCCTTCTGTTGCCTCTGCTTTTGGGACCTCATTAATAAAGTCTTTGCCCAGCCCTATTTCCTGAAGTGTTTACCCTATGTTTTCTTTTAGAAGTTTCATAGTTTCCGGTCTTATATTTAAGTCTTTAATTCATTTTGAGTTGATTTTGGTATATGGCGAGAGGTATGGATCTAGTTTCATTCTTCTACTATGGATGTCCAGTTTTCCAAGCCCCATTTATTGAAGAAGCTGTCTTTCTCCCAATATATATTCTTGGTGCCTTTGTCCAAGATCATGTGGCTGTAAGCATGTGGGTTGTCTTCTGGGTTCTCTATTCTGTTTCCATTGGTCCAAGCATCTGTTTTTATTCCAGTACCATGTTGTTTTGGTTACTATAGTTTTGTCATATATATAATTTAAAGTCAGTTAGTATTATGCCTCCAGCTTTTTTCTCAGGATTTCTTTGGCTATTCAGTGTCTTTTGTTGTTCCAAATGAATGTTAGGATTTTTTTTCTATTTCTGTGAAGAATGTCATTGGCATTTCGATGGGGATTGCATTGAATCTGTAGATCGTTTTGGGTAGTATAGACATTTTCACAATGTTAATGGTGTCTCTGTATATTTTGTTTCTCTCAGGAAACTGGAAAATTTATTTTTCATTAATTGTTTTCTCATTTTATTTTCTCTGATCTCTCTCTCTGAAGCATATTATACTGGCCTCTTGGCTCCCCTAGACTGGCCCTTAATTTTTCTCATCCATGTTCCGTCTCACTGTCTTCTTGGATATCTTCCAACCCTTCTATTGATATCCTATTTATGCTTTTGTATTTTTAATTTCCAAGAGATCTTTCTTGTTCTCTGAACATTCCTGTTTATAGTATTCTATTCTTGTTCATGGCTAAACCTTCTCATTCTTTTTTTTTCCCCTCCTTTTCCTCCTTTTTCCTATTTGTATACATTACAGTTTTTATTTTTAAGTTAGTTTATCCCAGTATAGGAAGTTTTCTCAGTTCAGTTTTTATTTGTTCTTGATTTTCTCTTCTTTTCATTAAAGTCCTTCTTTGTATGTACAATAATTCTCAATTGACT
>NW_007793528.1:0-1623 GCF_000696425.1 Galeopterus variegatus
AGGCAGTCTCCTCGGCTAGGACAGAAGGCTCTGAAGTGCAATACCCAGCACAGGGCCCTGCACACAGTAGGTGCTCCATAAATGTGTGCTGAGTGAGAGATCAAAAGAATGACTGTATAGACTTCTTTGCTTTCTAATATGATCATTTGGCCAGATGTTCTGCCTCACAGGACTGCATCATGCTGAGTTGGAGTTTGCCTGCCAGCTGGGCCCACATGGGACATGTCTGTGACTTTCAAGAGTGGCAGTGACACCGCATGGTCAAATACTGACTCCCCATTTAGGAGAGGGTGACTTTGGGGGAGTGAGTTACACTCTCAAGCCCTTGGCTTCCTCCTAGGAGAAAAGGGCTTAATAACAGCATCTACCTAAGGACGCTGTGAGGATTCAGAGAATCCTGTGATGCCCAGACAGAGGCCACCATTTGGTAACTGGTGGTAGCAACATTCTCTGTGCTGAAGCGTGAGCTGTAGACACTATGGCTACACCTCCAGTTTGTTCCCAAAATGAAATACCTGGTTTCTTACACTCTTCATACCTCATTCTATGAATGTTCCTCAATGTCCTGTAAGATACCCAAGGGTCACTCCTTTTCCCTAGAACTGAGCTATGGAGACTGAAGGAGAGAAGGGCAGGGCTGCTGGGGAGTTCCAGGCGGAATCTACACAGGGAGGTGGTGTGGACAGCATCAGAGCCAGGTGGGCCCCTCACCACAGCAGGCAGCCTTCCCCACAGCCCGAACTCCTCAGGACTTTATGGGGAAGGACAGGAGGGTCCCACCTCCGTCAGCTTCCGACATGTGCAAATCCCAAATGCTTGGGTGGGAAACCGGAGGTAGAGACCAGCCTTCTGGCAACCCAAGATGCTGGAATTCATTGGTATTTAAAAACACTTCCCTGCCCTTTTTCATTATACAGTCTAACATTTAACGACTCCAAAATCACTACTTATTAGTACAATGCAACTCAGAGAGCTTAGAAGTGGTATTGGGAAAAGTGCTGCATTAAGAAGTAATAGCTGGAGGAGATGCAGGTTGTAAACAGAGAATTCTTCACAGAGCACTCAAACCTCTTGGCTGGGCCTATTTGCTGAAAAATTGCAGGTTGCTGGCCAGAGCGCTGCCCTGTGCGGCTTGATCTATGCAGTTTGGCATTCTTGAGTTTCTCGAGAACATTCTCTTATGCCTTGTCCTGGACCTTTCTCTGGAGGATTGCTATGTGCACCTGTTGTACCCCCAGCTGCCTTCTCCCAGGGTAGGTTCTGTCCTCGTTCTGGATCTCCTCACAGTGCCTGGCTTTGGTCTAAGAACATAATAGGTGCTTTAAAACTACTAAATGACTTGATCTGAAAAACTGGTGATGGAGTTTGGATGTGTTGTACCAGCCAAAACTCATGTGGAAATCTGATCTCCAATGTGGCAATGTTGGGAGCTGTTTGGGCCATGGGGGCGGATCCCTCATGAATGGATTAATGTTCTCCCTGGGGGAGGGGGGATTAATGAGTGAGTTCTCACCGTTAGTTCCCATGAGAGCTGGTTGTTTAAAGGACCCTGGCACCTCCTCTCTCTCTCTTGTTTCCTCTCGCCATGTGATCTCCTTGTACCCACAGGCTGCCTGCCACTTG
>NW_007793529.1:0-1623 GCF_000696425.1 Galeopterus variegatus
AAAGCTTTTCTGGGCATAGTATTCTTGGTTGGCAGTTTTTTCTTTTAACATGTTGAATATGTTATCCCACTCTTTCCTGGACTGTAGGATTTCTGTTGAGAAGTCTGCTGTTGACAATTAGGAGGAGGATTCTCTTATAGGTAATTTGATGCTTTTCTCTTGCTGTTTTCAGAATTCTTTCTTTGTCTTTGTCTTTTGATATTTTGACTACGTTGTGTCTTGGGAGGTCCTTTTTGGATTGAATCTGTTTGGGGATCTTTGAGCTTCTTGTATCAGTAAGACCATCTCTCTCAATATTTGGGAAGTTTTCAGCTATTATTTAATTAAATAGGCTTTCAATGTCTTTTCCTTTCTCTTCCCCTTCCTGTACACCTATAATGTGGTTTTTATATATTTAATGTTATCAGAAATATTTTACAGGCTATAATCATTTTTAAAAATTATTTTGTTTGGTCCAACTGTGCTAATTCAAAAAGCCTGTCTTCTAGTTCAGAAATTCTTTCTTCTGCTTTTTCTATCCTGCTGTTTATGCTCTTGGTTTTTGTTTGTTTGTTTGTTTTTTGTCTTCTCTTTGAATGAATTCTTCATTTCCAGGATATCTGCCTGATTTTTTTTTTCATTGCTTAAATCTTTTTGTTGAATTTCTCACACGTGTCTTCGAATTTCTTCTTTACTTCATTGTGATTTCTATCTATCTATCTATTGTATCATTTTGAGCTTCCTTATTATTGCCCTTTGGGATTCTTCCTCAGGAAATTCATCAGTTTCCTGTTGTTTGGGGTCTGGTATTAGAGAATCATGGTCTTCTTTTGGGGGAGTCAAGCTTCTTTGTTTTTTTCATGCTTCTCATTTCTCTGCATTGATGTCTGGGCATCTGGTGATGTAGTCACTTCCTTTAATTCTAGGAGTGGCTTTTGAAGGGGGAAATACTTTCCTGTAGAAGTATTCTATATTGACAGTTGGGTCAAGCATTTTAAATTTGGATCAGGGTGAGTGTGGTAGTGCAGCCTTTGTGTGACTATTTCAACTGTATTCAATCTTAGGGCTGTCACTGAGTATCTTTGTGGCCTAGGCAGAGTGGCCCTCAGCAGTTTCTTATTACAGTGGGTTTCTCGTTAGGTGGCACAGCAGTGTCAGTTAGTGGGTAGATGTACGCTGTTGCAGCAGTTCCTGGTGGTCTATAGAGGGCCACCAGCTCAGCTGTTGAGCCTGGAGCAACAAAGTGTAGATGCTGTAGTACCCAAAAGCTTTCTAGAGTGGCACTGTAGGTAGGAGAAGATGCTACTCAAAAAGCTGTTGGTTTGGGCGTAGGTGTACACAGCTGTTGCAAGGCAACTCTGAAGGTGGCAGCCTGATCACTTGTTGAGCCTGATGCGAAGCCCGTAAGGGTTTAGCTGCAGCCAGCAGATCTACAGAAGCCTTCCTTGGGGCATCAGAGGCCCTACTTGGTCTTCTGTTGGTCGAAGAGCAGATATACACTGAGGAAACAATCCTGGGAGTTCTGTAGAGAGTGGGCCCCTGACTCAGCTGTTGAGCCTGGAGCAGGCCTGTACAAATGATGTGGGACCCAGTGACTCTCTGGAGGCATGCTATAGGAAGGGAAAGCTGTTACACAATTGCAGC
>NW_007793530.1:0-685 GCF_000696425.1 Galeopterus variegatus
AAGAAGGAAAACGAGAGAAAGAATGGAAAAAAGGAAGTATCAGACTGTAAGAAAAAAAAAAAAATTAACAAAATGGCAGTAGTAAGTCCTTACCTCTCAATAACTACTTTAAACGTAAATGGATTAAATCGGTCAAAAGCTATAGAATTCCTGAGTGGCTTAACAAAAAAGACACAACTATATGCTACTTACAAGACACTTGCTTTAGCAATAAAGACACACAGGCTGATATTCAATGAAAATTGTGAACAAAAGAGAGCAGGAGCAGCTATACTTTTATCAGAAAAACAACAGACTTTCACTCAAAAAAGATAAAGAAGGTCACTATATAATGATAAAGGGGTCAACTTACAAAGAGGATATAATAATTCTAAATATATATGCAGCCAAAACCTTAAGACAAAGGAAAGTGGAAATACAGCATACCGAATACAGCAAAAGCAGTTCTAAGCTTATAACAATAAATGCCTACATTATAAAAAGAAAAGAAGATAGAAGAAGGATGGTTGCAGAGGTGGTTACATTATAAAACAGAAGAAGAGAGTAGAAGAATGTTTGCAGAGTTTATTGAGGGGATGGAGAGATAATGGTCAAAGGGTACAAAATCTCAGACAGTGAGATATATTTTTTTTAAGATTTATTGCATAGTGTGGTGAATATGGCTAATCAAATATAATTTTTAAAT
>NW_007793530.1:4815-6438 GCF_000696425.1 Galeopterus variegatus
TGGCTGAGCGTGGTGTGGGTGCAACACCGAGGGTTGCGATCCCGTTACCGGTCAGTAAAAAGGAAAAAAAAAAAAATCAGCTTAAAACTTATTAAAGGTTTAAATGTGAGACCTGAAACTGCTAAAAGAAAAAATACAAAGAAAAGCTTCTTGAAATTGATCTGGACAATAATTGTTTGGATACAACCCTAAAAGCACAGACAACAAGTCAAATGTAGACAAATGGGATTACATCAAATTGAAAAGCTTCTGCACAGCCAAGGAAATAATCAACAGAGTGAAGAGACAACCTACAGAATGAGAAAATATTTGCAAAACATACATCTGATAAGAGGTTAATGTCCAAAATATAAAAGAAACTCTAACACCTCAACAGAAAGAAAACAACCTGATGAATCAATGGGCATAGGACCTGAACAGACACCTTAATCAATAGGCATAGGACCTGAACAGACACCTCTCAAAAGAAGAAATATATATGGTGAACAGGTATATGAGAAAATTTTCAACATTGCTAATTATCAGGAAAATGCAAACTAAAACCACAGTGTAGTATCACTCACACCTGTTGAGGTGAGGATGTGGAGAAAAGTGAACTCTTTTATCTTGTTGGTGAGAATGCAAATTTGTATAGCAATTATGAAAAATGGAATGGATATTCCTTTGAAAAAATAAAACTACCATACATAACTGGAAAGAAATGATAACCACAGTGTAGTATCACTCACACCTGTTGAGGTGAGGATGTGGAGTATTGGTGAGGATGTGGAGAAAAGTGAACTCTTTTATCTTGTTGGTGAGAATGCAAATTTGTATAGCAATTATGAAAAATGGAATGGATATTCCTTTGAAAAAATAAAACTACCATACATAACTAGAAAGAAGTGATAACTGTGTGATACAGTGGATATGTTAATTAGCTTTGGTAATCATTTCACAATGTGAACATTTATCAAAACACCACATTATGTATCATATTTGTATACAACTTTTATTTTCAATTACATTTCAATATATCTGGAGAAAAGAAAGAAAAAAGAAAAGAAAGGAAAGATGTAAAGTAAAAAAAAAATTGGATAAAAAATTGAAATAAGAAAGAAGTGTTGGAAAGAAAAAAACAAAACTTTTTGTCATAGAGGTAGTGATTGCATATGTAGAAAATCAAAAACGATTCTACAGATAAAGAATTTTAATTTGTAAGTAAATTTAGGTTGGTTTCAAAATGCAGTTATAAAATAATGATATTTCTAAATATTAGCAACCAAAAGTAAAAGACATACTTGAAAATTGATATTATTTAATATGACATCAAAATATTACACACCTAAGAATAAGCGTAAAAAGTGTTTACACAGATGCTAAACAGAGAACTAGAAAACTTTACTCAGAGAAATTTATACTATTTGGGAAGAAGAACATATATTGATCAAGACTTTGTTGTATAGAGCAGCATGTATTCTATCAAGTTAAAGCACAAAATGCTTTATTACAATGAATTGCAATAGCTTACAGGATTATTGGTTTAGCAGAAATGGATTCTAAATTCAGTTTCTAAAAATTTCTCTCGGGCCGGCCCAGTGGCGCACTGGGTAGTGCGCCGCTTGGGAAGCGCGGCGGCGCTCC
>NW_007793531.1:0-1623 GCF_000696425.1 Galeopterus variegatus
TTGCTTGTTCTCTAGGGAAGAAGCTGTTTATAAACAATTTGAAATTGCCAGTGCAGTTTGTATGACCATGAAGCATGAAGATTGCAAATAATAAACATGGAAGGAATCATCTCATTTAAATAAAAAACATTGTGTAATCTATAAAAAATTAGGACTGTCACGTATGGTTTAAGATATGCCCAGAGCATATGTTTTTATAATGCTTACAAAGTATTATTGTGTACTTGAGTAAGAAAAGATCAGGAGCCGATGGTTTACTTGGTTTGCACGGTCTTTCACACACACATGGTCAGTGTGCTGCAGCCCACTGTGCTCAGGTGCAGCCACTCATCCAGAACTTCCAGAAAACACTTTATAAGCTCATCCAAGTAACAGATGGGCTCCCCAATTCAGAAAGATTAGTATAAGACTTTTTTTTTTTCCTCTTTGGTCTCTCTGTGAAAAAAAAAAAAAGCAAAGGCTATTTTCATGCTAGGGCATGAATTGAAAGCAAAACAAAATGAAACAAACGAAAAATAACTTACCCATAAGCTTAAGTAGAAGTAGATTTATAGATTTATTGTATTATTTAAACTAGGATAGGTGTAATAATTAACGTCTTGGTAAAAAATGATGTCAAACTAAAAAGGAGTAATAGAAGAATTTAAAGGAGGCAAGAAATGTGGATAGGGTGAAGGAGAACTAGGAAAGTATGGTAAAGACTCTGGGTCTAGCAGCAGTGGAAAACTATTATCACCTTGGAATTAAAAAGCTATGCAGAGAGAGTTGTTGAGATTAAGCAAGAACTGCACCTGTGGAAGATGACCACTGGGTGGTATTTGTAAATTTTGGTAAACACATTGAGGCCCGGGCATGAAAGAAGAAAGGTAATGAATCAGCTCATCATTATTGTAACTCTTGCCACCATCTGCTACTGTTTGAAACTAACTTCAAGGTGGAAGACGTGTGATTCCCAGATAATGCAGTATACACCAGTTAAGTGACAAGGACACAGAGCCTGGCAGAGGATAGATCTGGAAAAACGAAAGGATACCTAGCATAATCTACCCATTTGTCTCACAGCATCCACTCTTGTCTGGATTAGGAAAACTTTTTTTTGGTCAGATTTCAGAGATAGAGTCCTATCAACTCCTACATCATTGTGTAGTGATGTCAATACAGCTACACTTCTATCATGGGTTGAACTGTGCCCCCGCCAAAAAATTAAATAAATAAATGTTGACTTTCTAATCCCTGGTTCCTGTGAATGTGACTTCATTTGAAAATAAGGTCCTTACAGACATAATCAAGTTAAAATGATGTTATTAGATCTCTAATCCAATATGACTCACATCCTTATAAGAAGAGGGTACTGTGGACACACAATCAAACAGAGAATACCACGTGAAAATACACAGATGGAAGACGGCCATGTGAAGACTGCTGGGGAAACATGATTAAAAACAAAATCTTCTACCAACCCAGAAATTCTCTCCACAAAGGTGGAGAAAGAAGGCATGTTTATTACTGAATAAGCATTAAAACAGAATGTGACGTGCAGCACAATCTGCTAATAGATGCAAAGAGAAAGAAATCCCACCCTTTTCTATAGCCAAGCAGATATAACCTATGACAACATGTTCT
>NW_007793532.1:0-1623 GCF_000696425.1 Galeopterus variegatus
TTCCCATGTAATAGTTCACTGTGTATGGCTCCTGTTTCTATGCAATGGCTTTTGTTTCTATTAGAAGGTCAGCGGTTTCTCATGCAGAAAGTGGGGGTAGTCTGCAGGTCAGACAGGGGCAAAATGGAGTTACTTAGGTTAAGCAAGCAATTCTGTTTCTCATGCAGAAGGGGGGGGGGGTAGTCTGCAGGTCAGACGGTGGCAAAATGGAGTTACTTAGGTTAAGCAAGCAATTCTACAGAAGCAGATAGCGTATGTTATGAGGGTGTAGGGAGCTCTATTTCAGGGTCAAATGCTGACAAGCATTCAAAAGGGCTTTTTCTTATCAAATAGAGAGATTTGTTGCAAAATCATTATCTACAGTCTACAGTAGTTGCTAATCTTGTTAGAAACCTTCACTAAAAGGCTTTCTAGGTTTTGGGGTTTGTTTGTTTTTTTTTAACTTCCGTTCAGAAATGGGTGGCGTGGAGGGAGAAGTTAGTGTAAGATATCATGACTGGGAAAGTGTTTTTCCTGCTATTGCTAAAAAGGTTTGGTTGGTTGATATAATTTAATGTCATCTCCCAAAGCAATTGAAAATGTTAGATTAATTACGTGCAAATCCATGAAATATCTCCAAACATGATTTGCTCAGATTCCATTTTCAAACAAAGGAACGTGGAAGAAAAACGCCCCTCCATTTCCAAAGTGACCTATCCAGGAATCCACACCTTGCCTGTGCTGAAGAGCCACAGAGAAAGGAATTTACCCTGGGTGGAAAGTTCACTGAACATGCTGTGCTGATTATTTGAAAATTACTTGTTCCAAAAGCCCTTCAGAAACCAGTAATCCTATTAGTTTGGCTTCTGGAACAGTTACCTACCTGCAGTAAAAAGTAATTACAACTGTCAGCCAGCAAATAACTGCTCCAGCGCCTAAATGAGTGGGAATTGTCTCTGGAAGGAATTACTGTTCCTAAGTGAGTCAGCTCAGCCCATCATCTCTGCCTCGGTTGCTGACAAATTGGGCCATCTGGCCAAACCAGTGAGGAAGGGTGAAAAGGGTGAAGGAGCTTTGATTGTGGGAGCAAGGCAGGAGAGGGACCACTCAGAGTTTATCAGCAAGAGGCTTTCCTGACCACTCTGGGGCAACGAGACTGCTCTGCTGAGCCACCTTCAAGCCTTTGGCACCCAGGGCAGGTTTTATGTCCACGATCTTGGCCACTGGCTGCATCATAAAACCTCTGAAGCTCCAACCCTTTCTTTCCATTCTTTGCTACTAAACTTTACAAGGGGATCTAATAGACACAGATCCCTCAGCACACACTGGCTAACAGTGTAGTGGCATCAAGGTAGACCATTTCCAAAGGAAATGTTTGGGAAGGGTTCAGCAAGGGCAGAGAATCAATTTGTATAAGGAAAAAATTCCAGTACATTGGGAAAAAGTCTTTCCAGTAATACTAAAAATCCCAGGTATTCAGGACTCCTAAAGGTCCCCAACTCTACCTCCTGAAAAGCCAGTTCTACTTTGCTTGGTATCCCCAATGTCACCAATAGCTGGAAGGACTGAGATCTGTGGAGCCTCCTCTGGACTGGGCAAGCCAGGCCATGAGCCAGCTGCACAGTCTTTGACCCAGGTTTTCTA
>NW_007793533.1:0-1623 GCF_000696425.1 Galeopterus variegatus
TTTTTTTTTTTTTTTTTTTTTTTTTTTTTTTTTTGTAGATATCTTGTTTCCTAAACAGCATACCTAGTTTTGACCTTTCTTTCAGCTTTAAAAATGATATCCTACTGGATGTAATCAGGGGCATTTTCCAATTCAGCACTGTTTCCAAGATTGATCCATACTGTTCACAGCTGCCTGATATTCCATTGAGAAAACGCATCATAACTTAATTGTTTTCTTGCAGTCAGTGGACACTTGTGTTCTAGTTTTCTTTTATGAACAGTGTCTTGTGCGTGTATTCTCCAAGGTTATTGGAACTACATATGTTCGTTTTTACAGATATTAACAAGTTATTTTATTAAATGGTTGTGTCAGTTTACCTTCCCATCATCAGTGTATGAAAATTCCCTTTGCTGTGTATGAAACTGTCAGACAACTTAATTTTTGCCAATCTAGTGGGTGAAAAATGGTATTTGGTCTTACTGTGCATTTATTTGTTTACTAATGAAGTTAATCATTTTTAACAGTTTAATTCACATACTGTAGGCTTCACTAATTTAAAGTGTACAATTCAGTAGTTTTTGGTATATTTAGAGTTGTGTGGCCATGACCATAATCTAATTTTAGAGCATTTTCATCACCCCAAAAAGAAACCCCCAAACACATTATATTAGTCCCTCTTCCATTGCTTCTTCTCCCAGCCTCAGGTAACCACTAATCTGCTTTGTCTCTATAGATTTGTCTGTTCTGGACATTTCATAGAAATCAAATCAAATAACATGTGGCCTCTTGTGACTGGCTTCTTTCACTGAGCATGATGTTTTCAAGGATCATCTGTGTTGTAACTCGTATCAGTACTTCATCCCTTTTTAATGCCAATAATATTCCATTGTATGTATATACCACATCTTATCCATTCATCAGATGGACTTGGGAACTATTATGAATAATGCTGCTATGAACATTTGTCTACAAGTTTTTGTACAAACATATGGTTTCAGTTCTCCTGGGTATATACCTAGGAGTAGAAATTGCTGGGTCATATGATAACTTTATGTTTAACCTTTTGAGGAACTGCCAAGCTTTTTACCAAATCAGCTGCACCATTTTATATATTTCCACCAGCAGTGTCCAAGGGTTCCAGTTTCTCCACATCCTCTCTGACGCTTGCTGGTACCTGTCTTTAGATTATTATGTTATAGTGGGTGTGAAGTAGTATCTCATTGTGGTTCTGTTTTGCATTTTCCTGATGACTAATGATGTTGAGCATCTTGTCATGTGTTTATTTGCCATTTTATCATCTTTGGAGAAATATCTATTTAGATCCTTTGCCTGTTTTTTAATTGTGTTATTGATTGATCAGTGAACCATTTTTCATTTATGCCTTTTGTGTTTCTTTCCTTGGGAAGTGCCTCTGTATTTTTGCCCATTATATTCTCCCTGTTTGTGACTTGTCTTTTCCGTGTGTTAAGGTATGAGAACACGGGAGTCGAATGTATATGTCGTTCCTTTTAATAGTTAATGTTCTTTGTGTTTTAATTATAAAAATGCTTCTGAACTTTGAGGCCAAAGCTATTCTCCTGGATTTTCTTTTTTTTTTTTTGTCTTTTTCCGTGTCCGGCAACGGATCGCAACCCTCAGTGT
>NW_007793534.1:0-1623 GCF_000696425.1 Galeopterus variegatus
AAAAAAAAAAACAAGGGGGAGCTTAGAAACTGCACGTGCCCATCTACAATCCTTAGGGGATCTGGGAAAATGGAAATTAGAAAGCAGCAAAGTCACTATGTTCTCTATTACTAAAAGACACTGTACCCCTGATGTGAAAAACAACATATGAAACAAGAGAATGCTTTGGTCCTAGAGAGGATTGAAGAGGAGGGCAGAGACAGAATGAATTTGGCTCTGTTCCAAGCAGATGTGAAATTATTTACTGCAGCACTGAGCAGTTTCTACATTGACCAGAGTCCCCTAATTCCTGAGATAATGAACATCTCAACCTAATGACAGTTCCTAAACTACATGATACCAAGGATAGCCAGTGAAGGACAAGCGTGGTTCCCCAAAAGAACAAGTAGCCCTTCCTTAATAAAATGAAATAATCTAATCATGGAATTGTTTAATCTAATTTTGGGGTTGGACCCTGCACGTCATTCAGATTGATCACAATCACAAATATAACTATGGTTGGGCTTGACCACAGAGAAGTACAAGTTTCCAGTGGTTTGCAACCCAGTGTTGGGTGGCAGTTCCATCATCTCCTGGTATTTGAGGTTAATCCAGGCTCTGCACTCCTCTTCCAGTCCTGCTTTCTACAATGGTTCACTTACACACATTATGACTCCAGTCTAAGTAGTAGCAAAGACAGTACTTCCACAGAAATAATGTCAGTTCTTGAGGTCGGCTGGACTGAAGAGCCACTTTCTAGTTTCCACTATGTTAATTTAGATCTATTACAGACAAGAGGAATGAGAGGGTCCCTGGGCTTTGGAAACACTGGTAACTTTTCTCTAGGCTCTCTGTCAAGAATTGGAATCCCGGTCATTTTGCTGAAACTTTGATATATGAGAATATTTACAACTGACAGTCTCTAGGAAACATAATGCATGATTTCACTGAGTGCAGGGATACAGCCTGGGGGATACAGCATTATACTTACCCCAGTGTGGGGCTTTCAGGCACACTTTAAAGGAGAAAATGGTAGCAACAACAAACAACCCCCCCCTGCACCCTCAACAACAATAGAGATGTGCTTTCCTCAATGATTCCTTAGATGGTACTGTTCAATATGGTAGCCACTGGCCACATGTGGCTGCTGAGCACTTGAAATGTGACTAGTCCAAATTGACATATGCTGTAATCGGAAATAGACACAGGATTTCAAAGACTTAGCATGAGAAAAATAATGTAAAATGTTATTAATTTTTGTATTGAAAAAGAAATCAAGAAAGCTATATCATTTAAAACAACAACAACAACAACAAAAAAAAAACTTAGGAATAAATTTAACCAAGGAGGTAAAAGATTTCTACAAGGAAAACTATAAAACACTGGTCAAAGAAATTAAAGAAGACACCAAAAAATGGAAAGACATCCCATGCTCACGGGTTGGAAGAATCAATATCATCAAAATGACCCTACTACCCAAAGCAATATACAGATTCAATGCAATACCTGTCAAACTCCCAATGACATACATCACAAAAAAAGAAAAAATAATTCAAAAATTTATGTAGAACAACAAGAGACCCATGGGCTGGCCCGGTGGCGCACTGGGTAGTGCGCCGCTTGGGAAGCGCGGTGGCGCTCCCG
>NW_007793535.1:0-1623 GCF_000696425.1 Galeopterus variegatus
TTGCCTTCTCTTGTTGGGTACTCTTTTTCCAACTATCCATGGTCACTTTTGCCTCAGTATTCAGTTAAAACCCCTTTTTCCTTATAAAGCTTTTCTTGGTTCAGCCTGACTCATAGTGATCTCATTTACCTTTGAACTTCTACCATCTGTATCACTCTTTGTGACACTTAACTGTTTGTTGTTTAATGTATTTTTTCTGTATGTTTCCTAAGGGGGAAAGGTATTGTCATGCATCTCTACATCCTTCATTCTTTGATGCGGAGTCTTGCACATTAAGGTGCATGTCCCAAAGGGAACTTTCTGGGACTTTTGGACAGATGCTCATTCAACTTCCAGTGGTGGAAAGCCAATCACATGGCTGAATGAATGGAAATATTAGGAAGTTCTTTCTGCTTTTTCTAGCTTCCCTGAGTGGTTCTAAATGTCTCCTTCATGTTATGTGCTATAAAACTTTCACACCATTTTAAAGGCCTTACGTGACTGCTTTTAAACTTTTTAGACTATACCTCCTCAAAGAAGTCTTTATATGGTAACCAATTAGGCAAGCGAACACAAACACATATATGTGAAACAGATGCTTCAGAAAGCATTAATCTTTATTATGTGTATGATTTTATCTTTTTATCAAATGTATTCAATTTTTAAAAAAAATACAGACCTTGACTAAATAATTTGGTTTTACAATCAACTAATGTTGCAAAACACTGATCCAGGTCCTCATTTCCATTCCAAACTCATTTTATACAACAGTCCTCCATGTTTTTCCTGTACCAGCAACGCTGGCCTTTTCTCTGTTTTATGAATGGGCTGAAGTACTTCCTGTACCAGAGACTTTACACATTTTCTCTTATAATATCACTGCCCCTTAACCCTTGCCACCTTTTCCCAGATAACTCTGGATCTGGTCCAATTTCTTCATTTTATAGACAACAAAACTAAGTCATAGAGAGATAATTCTATAAATACACTAGACAATTATATATTGGAATTTGATTATATCTGTGAAGCTAAGCTAGGTTCTATGGGTAACACGAAAAACATCATCCATCTGAACCCACCTCCCAATTTTCCTCACAGCTAACTTATTTAAGTTTCTGCTCAGATACCATCTTTGCAATGTGACCTATCCTGACCACTTCATTAAACATTGACCCCTTTCCTCTTAACTCCAACATTCACTATTCCCTTTACTCTACCATACTTTTAATTTTTTATATAGAACTTACCATATTCTAATATTCTATGTTTACTTATTATGTTTACTTTTTATTTCTGTATCCCTCTGCTAGAATACATGGTCCATGAGAGCAGGATGTATCACTGATGTACCACTGATAACATCACAGATGCTTAGACCAGTGCTTAGAACCGGGTAGGCACCCTGTTAACATTTATTAAATGAATGAATGAGTGCAAATATCCACTTTGTCAAAATTGATAGCTAGGCAGCAGAATCTTACAGTTAAATCCAGATCTGCTGATTCTTATTTCAAATCTCTTTTCTTTGAATCCCACTAACACAGTATGTATTGAACAAGGCTACCGTCCTTGTACTTATTATCCTATAGCAGTTTTATTTAAATAACATCTCAAGTATTGAAGGAATATACATTTTTGTCTTAA
>NW_007793536.1:0-1623 GCF_000696425.1 Galeopterus variegatus
TAAATAACAAAATGTCAATGCAAATTCTACTTTAGTAGCAAATACATTAACTGTAAATGAATTAAACACTTCAATCAAAAGACAGGGATTGATAGAGTAGATTTTAAAAATGATCCAACTATATGTTGTCATAATGTGTCAAAAGATGCACATTATTCAAAGATAAAAAATGGGTTGATAGGAAAAGGAAGAAAAAGACATACCATATCAATAGTAATCATAACTGGAAAGGCTATACTAATATAAGGAAATATATTTAAAGCAAATTATGTTACTAGAGACAAAGAATGACATTTTATAAGGGTAAAAGGACAATTCCATCAAAAAGTGATAACATTTATAAATATATACACACATAAAATCACAGTTTCAAACTACATGAAGCAAAAACTGAAAGCATCATAAGGAGATATAAACAGTTTACCCTACTTTCAGTAGGGGATAGACCTACCCTGCAGAAAATCATCAAGGAAAAAGGAGATTTGAATAACACTACAAACCAACTAGACCATACCAACATATACAGAGCACTCTGCTCAACAACAGCACAATACTTAATTTTTATCAAGTACAAATGGAATATTCTCTAGGATAGACCATATGTTGGGCCCAAAACACAGCTTCAGTGAACTTAAAATATTTCTAATCATATAAACTGCATTCTCCATCAATAATAGGATAAACTTAGAAGACATTAACAAAAGAAAATTTGGAAATGTACAAATATGTGAAAATTAAACACCATACTCCAAAGAAATGAATGAAAGAAGAATGTAAGGTAAATTAGAAAATGAATATGAATGAAAACTACACATGAACACAAAAACCCTGCTACATTTTAAATTATGGGATGCAGTTATAGCAGCGCTTAGAGAAAAACTTATAGCTGGAAATACCTGTATTAAATAAAAATGTTATCAAGTGAATAGCCTAACTTACCACCTTAAAATACTAAAATAAAGAAAAAGCTAAACAACAACAACAATAACAAAAAAAACAGTAGGAGGAGAGAAATAATAGAGATTAGAGAGAAAATAAATGAAACAGAGAATGGAAAAAACAAAAAGGAAAGTCATAAAAAACAAAGTTTGTTGGCAATATCAACAAAAATCCCAAATGTTATCTACATTTACCAAGAAAAAAGAGAAAAGGAGAGAGAGAAAGAGGAAGAGAGAGAGAGAGAGAACTAAAATCAGGAATGATGGAGTGGACATTACCACAAATTTTCAAAAATAAAAGATTATAATGAAATACTATTAACAATTGTATGCCAATAAATTAGATCACTTAAAAGAAATGGGCAAATTTTTAGAAAGACATGAGCTAACTAAACTGACTCAAAAGGAAATAGAAAATCCAAATAGATTTATTGTAGATAAAGACATTCAAATAGTAATAACAACGATAATAATAATAATCATTATTATTTTCCACAAAGAAAAGCTCTGCTTCATACAGCTTCACTGGTGAATTCTACCAACAATTTAATGAAGAATTAACACGACCATTCAAAATTTTTTTTCAGAAAAATGGAAGACAGGGGAACACGTATCAACTCACTATATAAGAATATTGTTATCATAATACAAACCTAAACATAGATATAACAAGAAGGAAAACTAC
>NW_007793537.1:0-505 GCF_000696425.1 Galeopterus variegatus
GTATATGGGATCCGAACCCTCGGCAGGAGCGTCGCCGCACTCCCAAGCGGCGCACTGTAGCAGTGCGCCACCGGGCTGGCCCTGTATTTGTTTTTGTTTTGGTTTTTCGTAAGATTGGTCTCTCTGAATGAGTCTACATGGATCTACGTGTGCAGGTTCACGTTGCAGCACAGTAATTGGGAAAAGAGGAGAGTGAAGAATACATATTCTGGTGTGTTGTGTTAAAAAGACATGAGTCCAGATTCAGCAAGAAAGAAAGTTATAATAGATTATCAATGACTTCTGTGTCCTTTGACTTGGAAACAGCAAATCCACTATCTCTGCATTTACCATCTCTGAGGTGGAGTAGACTTTTTAAAATTGTGAAATAATATAACAGAATTTCACTTCAGCTAGAGAACCCACAAAGTGGGTGAGGTGTAAGAAGGAAAGGAAAATGAGGATAGCTAGTGTTAACACCACTGCCTTCTGTTGACTTCTGTGCTTTTTTTTTTTACTTTTAACT
>NW_007793538.1:0-371 GCF_000696425.1 Galeopterus variegatus
GACAATGAGGGACACTATGTAATGGTAAAAGGATTGATGCATCAAGAAGACATAACAATCGTAAATATGTACGCACCCAATGTTGGAGCAGCCAGATTCATACAACAAACTCTATTAGACCTAAATAAGGAAATAGACACTAATACCATAATAGCAGGGGACCTATCACAAAAGCAGGGGACCTGAACACCCCACTTTCAATATTGGACAGATCATCTAGGCAAAGAATCAGCAGAGAAACACAAGATCTAAACAATACTCTAGACCAATTGGACTTGGCAGATATCTACAGAACATTCCATCCAATGAACTCAGAATATTCATTCTTCTCATCAGCACATGGATTATTCTCCAGGATAGATCACATATTA
>NW_007793538.1:1371-1622 GCF_000696425.1 Galeopterus variegatus
CCTATTCAACATAGTGTTGGAAGTACTAGCCAGAGCAATCAGACAAGAGAAGGAAATAAAGGGCATCCAGGTTGGAAAAGATGAAGTCAAACTGTCCCTGTTTGCAGATGACATGATCCTATATATCGAACAGCCTAAATCCTCTACAAAAAAACTCTTGCAGTTGATAAATGATTTCAGCGCAGTAGCTAGATACAAAATCAACACACAAAAATCAGTAGCATTTCTTTTCTCCAATAGTGAACATGCAG
>NW_007793539.1:0-1622 GCF_000696425.1 Galeopterus variegatus
GAAAGATGGGGTGGTCTCCCGAGTGTAGTTGCAGGGAGCAAGGGTGTTACGGTCCTGAAGACTGGAGCCCAAGCTGTGCCTCTTCCCAGTTCCAGCTGAGAGACTTTAGCATTCAGGGTTGGTTTCCTTGTCTGTACCATGAGGTGGATAATACGTATTTCATGAGTTGTAGTTAGGAATAAAAATATATCCAGGGCACATGAACACCAAAAACAATATTAAAAGATAAGCCACAGGCTGTGTGCAGGTATTTGCAGGACATACAACTAACAAAAAATTAGTACTCAGAATTTATAAAGAACCTCCTTTAAACCAATACGAAAATAAGACCCTATTTTAAAAAGTGGGCAGAAGATGTGAGCATGCAGTTTCTGAAGAAGACGTCGAAAGATCGGTGAATACATGAAAGATGATCAACTGCATCAGCAAGCCAGAAAATGTGGATTGAAACAATGGCGTACCAATCCCCGTCTATCAGATGGCACAAAATGCAGGCACCTGTGTGGAGCAGTGATAGCTCACATGCGGCTGGCGGATGTGTGAACTGGTCCACTCTCGCTGGAGAGCAAGTTAGTAATACCTAATAAAATTGAAGATGTGTATACACCTGCCACCCGGCAATTCCACTGCCAGAAATATCCTTGGCAGCATTGTTTTCAGTAGCAAAAACATTGGAAATAACAAAAACGTCCATTAAAAGGAGCCTGGATAAACTGTGGCTGTTCATTTAGTGTAGTACTCTATAGCTATTAAATAAATTAAGGTTACATTTTCATCATGATGGATAAATCCGACAAAAACGTTGAGTGAATAATGCAAATTACAGAATATCTGTAATTTGAAACCACTTATATAACATTCTAGAACACAACAGACAATGTTTATATGTGTTGTATATTTACATATATGCGTGTGTACATATACATATGGGTAAGGATACACCTAGTAAAAACAAAATATGCATGGGAATGATAAATAAAAAATTCAGTGCACTGGTAACCTCAGGAAGGGTAATGGAATGGAGAAGGGCACAGAGAGGGTTTCAGTTGTATGTCAAGTGATTTATTTCTCAAAAAGAAAATGAAGCTATGAATGCAAAATGCTGAATTTCAAAATCTGGGTGGGTATATATGTTCCCCATGTTATTATTACCCTTTACTTATATGCTTGAAATATTTCATTTCTAAAAAGCACTCAACCCCAGTCTGACACTTAGTAGTGGGTGTGTAGTAAATACTTCTCTGTCCCATTCAGAAGGCCTCTAAGATTTCCTTGTACCCATAGAGCTTCAGTTCCTCCATCTGGCATTCCAGCTCAAACAAGGTCTAAACTCCCTGGGAGACACTCGTGACCCATGGCTCCAGCCTCTGTGTGTAGCCCTATGGTCTAGAGCTTCCCTGGGTGGACCTGAAGTTCCAGCCATGGGGTCCCTGGTCATGCTCAATGATTTCCTGCCCCTTTGTTTTGCTGTGTGTGATTTTGTTGGCTGGAATCTCCTTATCCCTTTACTCTGACTATATAAATACAACCTGCCTTTCAAAGCCTATTAAAATATCTCCCCATCCACCCATCTGTTTATCTGTCCACCCACCCACCCACCCACCCACCCATCTGTTTGCCCA
>NW_007793540.1:0-1622 GCF_000696425.1 Galeopterus variegatus
TGGAATCAGAATTGGGCAGTATGAGGTCAACAGAAGCAAGGAAAGAGATCTATACCTGTGCAGATCTATTCCAATGCAGTAGCCACTAGACACATGTAACTATCAAACACTCGAGATCTGGCTCATGCAAGTAGGAAAATTTTAAGTGTATTTGGAGAAACTCACATATGTTAATTTGCTTTTCCAACTATAGATTCTATTAAACCTACCTATACCCAAGTATTTCTGATAAAAATTTAACATTCAAATTGAGACGTGTTCCAAGTGTAAAATGCCCACCAAAAGCAAAGACTTATTACCAAAAAAAGAATGTAAAATATCTTATTAATAATTTTGATGCTGATTGCATGTAAAACTGTTAAGACTTGGGATATACTGGGTCCCATAAAAGATATTAGTTAAAAATAATTTCACCTGTTTCTTTTTATCCTTATAATGTGGCTACAAAAATCCTTTAAATTACATATGTGGTATGTATTATAATTCTTTGGATTGTGCTGGTCTAGAACAGAGTAGAGGAAGAAATAGAGCCCAGAAACCTAAGAAAGCAAATCACTATATGGGGGTACTTCAGAAAGTTTGTAGAAAAGTTTGTAGAAAGCCACACCAAAACAACCAAAGATAGGCTCTGTCAAGATAGAAAAACTTTCCTGAACACTGCCTTATTCTAAAAGTTGAAGAAAATTAATTTCATATAAAAATAAGCAGCAGCAAAGTTTAAGTCAAATACCATGGAAAGCTATTGTAAGAAAAAAAATGAATACGTCAAAGTATAACATTCCTACAGAAACTGAAAGCATACCCCCCCCAAAAAAGGTACCCACAAACCTGACTGAAGCTATAATCTATTATTTCAATGCACTCTAAGGATTGAGGGGGTCAGTGTGCACACTTTACACTAATTGGGGTCTATAGCCACTGCTGGCAACCCCACTTTCTTTGGTGAGGTACCCTTGCAATTCTTGCAGCCACAGGGATGTAGTAGAGGACTCACGTGCCTCTCTTGTGCACAGACATATATCTGCAGCACCAGTGAGCCTTCCCAGGGATTTCCACCCCAGCAAGGGGGCTTGAGAGGGATCCATCATATCTTCTAGGGACACATCAGCTCACCTACACCCCAAGCAACCTCTCATGGGACAGCCCACCTTAACTGAGGAGATCCAGAGTGTCTCAGTAATGCTCTTAGGGACACAGGGATCTGTTCACAACTACAGCAGCCTAGCCCAGCATGGCCACTCCAGCTGAATAGCTTCAGAGAGCCCTAATATCCCTCTTGGGGTTGAAGGGTATCGCACAAAACATTTAACACCTCAATACCTCACTTAGAGTGCCCTATTTCAACAGTGGTGCTGTAGTATATTCCAGTGTACGTCCTGAGAACACAGGGCCCCCACATACAATCCCAGGGACCCCAGTCAGTGTCACCCACTTCAACAGCAAAGCTACAGAGTACCCCAATGTCTCCCCAGGGGTACAGTGCTCTGCCCAGAGCTGCTGTGACACCACTGGATCACCCACTCTAGCTGAGGGGCTCCTGAGCACCCCATTACCTCCCTCAAGCCTGAAGTCCTAATCCCAACCCACAGAAACCCCAGCCAGGGTCATCCATTCAAACTGAA
>NW_007793541.1:0-1622 GCF_000696425.1 Galeopterus variegatus
AAGGTCAGACTCTGTGGCTCAGACAGGCAAAGGTAGGGGAGAAAAATGTTGGATTCAAGCCTGGATCCCAGTGCTCACCAAACAATTATTTGTCCCATTCTCTCATATCTGTTTGTCTTCTACAGTTGTCTATCATAAAGGTGATGTGAAAATATTTTAAATTTTACAAAACAGAAATCAGGGACTTAGAAGAGACATATCCAGATGATAGCTAGGAAAGTGGGAAAATAACAGCTATCATCCCAGAAATTGAATATAATTCACACTAACATTCAGACCCACTTTTAAGAGTTCTCAAAAACCTCATGTCACACATTTTGGATAGTTTTTAGAGCCTTATTTTTTAAGAGTAAGAAAAAAGTAAAACTGAAGCTGTAGAGTATTTAAAGTGAAAAGCTTGCTACAAAATAAATGTGCAAGAAAAATGGCAGTAATTGAGCACTGCAGAGGGATTTCTCCCCTTAACTGGTCCTGAGCTGCTGCTGTAACAATCTCCTCTGACTCAGCATAAAAAGGCGTGATAGGAAGAAAGTACCATAAAAAAGCCATGCAATATTAATAAGACCTTTGGTATCAAAGCAAAAATGACTTGGAAAACTGGAAAATATCTGCAGAATAAGAGAAAGAGCAGCTAACAGCTTAAATCATTTCTGGCAGTGTCATACCATTCAGAAATGTCCACTCCAAGTTGTTTTTCTTCTAGGCTGTCATTTTGTCTTTTAACCCTTACTTTTAGCCCTAATTCTGATCTCTTTATATCCATCCTACCTTAAATTCCAATGGTTACTTACATTCTCTAAATGGACTTCTCCATATTGATTTGCTCCTGTCAGTTTTAAAGAACTACTGTGCATGTATCAGACTGCAATGAAGACAAACTGCAACAATACTGCTCTGCAGAAGGCCAAAGAAATACCACACACAGGCTGTAACATTATCTCCTAGAAATCAAGAGCCTGTCTTATCAACCCCAGAACAAGTTTACAAGTGACCTAAGCTAATGGTAAAAAACAATCCCATTTGCTCTTATAATCATTTTAAGGCCCCAGGATTTACCATCAAATTGTCAGTCAATAATGAAGCTGGCATATAATTCAATGGTCAAAGACAATGACTTGAATAACTCAAATTCAATTCCACTTCTCTAGTAATATATTAAATTAGGAAAGCCAATCCCTCCTTTTAGACCAGTAGTTCTCAACTAGGGGTGATTCTGCTCCCCAGGGGACATGTGGCAATATCTGGGGACATTTTTGGTTGTCGCAATCGGGAAGGAGATGTGCTTCTGGTATCTAGTGGTTAAAGACCAGGGATGCTGCTAAATATTCTCCAATGCACGGGACAGCCCTCCACAGCAAAGAATTATCTCCAGCCCAAAATGTCAACAGTGCCTAGATTGAGAAACCCTGCCTTAGACAAATCATTTAACTTCTCTGTGTTAATACTGACTTTTAAATTAACCATTAATCTTGTTAGACAAAAAGTATAGTAGTGATGCATAAATGTTAAGTTTATATTGGTTGGCTCACTTCTAAATTAATAAATAGATCATATTTCTTTCTTTTTTTTTTAAAAAAAGATGACCGGTAAGGGGATCTTAACCCTTGATTTGGTGTTGTCAG
>NW_007793542.1:0-209 GCF_000696425.1 Galeopterus variegatus
ATGTGCTTGGTCTGATGAGTTTACCTAGATCGATGTGCTTGGTCTGATGAGTTTTCTTAGATCGATGTGCTTGGTCTGATGAGTTTTCTTAGATCTATGTGCTTGGTCAGATCAGTTTACTTAGATCAATGAGCTTGGTGTTATGAGTTTATTTAGATCGAAGGGCTTGGTCTGATGAGTTTACTTAGATCAATTAGCTTTCTCTGATG
>NW_007793542.1:1209-1622 GCF_000696425.1 Galeopterus variegatus
AGTTTGGTCTGATGAGTTTACTTAGATTGATGAGCATGTTCTGTTGAGTTTACATAGATCGATGGGCTTGGTCTGATGAGTTTATTTCATCCATCATCATTGTCTGATGAGTTTACGTAGATCGATGTTCTTGTTCTGATTAGTTTACTTAGATCGATGAGCTCGGTTTGATGTGTTTACTATGATCGATGAGCTCAGTCTGATGAGTTTACTTAGATCGATGAGCTCGGTTTGATGTGTTTACTATGATCTATGAGCTCGGTCTGATGAGTTTACTTCGATCGATGAGCTCGGTCCCATGAGTTTACTTAGGTCGATGTGCTTGGTGTTATGAGTTTAGTTTGATCGATGGGCTCGGTCTGATGAGTTTACACTGATCAATGGGCTCGGTCTGATGAGTTTACTGAGATCGA
>NW_007793543.1:0-1622 GCF_000696425.1 Galeopterus variegatus
GGGTGAACTAGCTCTCTTTTATTAGGAGGCTGTATTGTTTAAACAGTAGGATCTTTAAACAACAGTATCACACTCAATGTGGAAAGATACTTTCATCCAAAGAGGCACATGGAACCCCTACCCCAAGCTCATTAAATAAATTGGTGGGTAGAAATGCCCTCTATTTAAATAATTACCCCCATGCTGTGAGGCGTGTACTGTAGAGGAGTGGTTAAGAGCCTGTTCACTGGAGACAGACTGCCTGGGTTGGAAAGCTTGCTCCATCATTGACTAGTTAGTGCCATGACTTTGGTCAACTTAACCTGTCTATGGCCGTTTCCCATCTGTGAAGTGGGAATAGTAATGGCACCAACTTCACAGAGGTTACTGTGAGAATTAAATGAGTTAATACAGGTAAAGCCCATGTGTCTGATCATGATAAGTGCTTTAGAAGGTTTAGCTATTATTATTATAGTTGTTAGTCAGTTGTTGCATTTACTCCTATTAAATGTGCATATGCTGCTGCTACTCCCGAGTGGAAGGCATTTAATCAATATTTGTTGAATTAATAAATAAATTTTAATATTTAAAGTACTTTGTTTAAATGGCTGATTAATATTCAATCAGCAGTGGTTCCTAACACTGTCACAAATAGTACCTCTGAACCTTAATTATCATGTCTTATGTGAACGAATGCAGAAATACACCGCGGCGGGGGAGGAATCCTAGATATTTAAAGGAAAACAAATCCAATCCTTAATAATTCAAATATTCATCACAGGGTGGTCTTTGTAAATATTAGGGCGTTAAATCATTTAACCCCTCCACACCTTGGTCAAGTGAAAGAGTTGGACTAAGTGTTTTACAAGCGAGTGTCCTGAGGTCTTAATAGGTGTCCTTAAACTGAGACTGAGGGGTCAAGTTAAATGAATTACTCTGTCTCTTTTTCCCTGCTGCATTTCTCAGAACGGCTTGAGGTTGATTTGAGTTATAACTCTCCGAAAGAATATATAAATGAGTATTGTAATCGGACGATTTTTGATGACAGAACCTTTTTTTCCCCAATTGCTGTGGAGTATCCTGCTAGTCTACTGTTCTGTCAAATGCTGAATCCCTCTCAGGCCCCTCATCCATCCAACTCTAAAATTCCCTCTATGTCTAATGAAGGTCAGTAGGTGGAAGTTGCTTTTAACATATCATTATGTAGTGTGAATTCCTGAAGGGTGATTTGCAAATGTCCGTGCTGGGGCTAGGACTGTTGTTCTCATCTTTGCCCATGCACTGGAATCACCTGCAGAGATTGAAAAAAAAAATACTGATGCTTAGGCTGCATCCCCAGAGATTCTAATTTAATTGCTCTGTGTGCTGCCTGGGTATTAGATTTTTAAAACCTCTTAAGTGATTTCTAATGCACAGCCATGGCTGAGAACCACTGGGCTAAGAGAAGGAAACTTTGGCAGGGACAGGTGATAACCAGAGTCAGAAATGCAAAGGGCGTAGAGTTGGATGGGGAGATAAAAGGGAAAGACAGAAAGAGGAGAGAATCATGAGGCAAGGATGATGATTAAAACCCTAGAGATGGGGGCCGGCCCAGTGGCGCACTGCTATAGTGCGCCGCTTGGGAAGTGTGGTGGCGCTCCCGC
>NW_007793544.1:0-1622 GCF_000696425.1 Galeopterus variegatus
TAATGATCATGGTAGTAGTATTGAACAGTGTGATTGTGGATTTGTTCATGGTGGTAGTGATAGTGGTGGCAGTGGACTAGGGTGATTAATGATGGTAGTAGTGGGGGTGATGGTCATAGCAGAGGTAGTGATAGTAGAAGTTTTCTCAACTTCCTCCTTTGTGACATAAAGTTATGTGCCTCCTAGAATGGCTAGAAGGATTAAATTATCTAAAACATTAAAAGAATTAGAAATTTTTGAGAGCTAAGTGAGCATAAAATAAATGCTGAAAATATATTATTTTATTTTCAAAGCCACCAACCTAACTTACCTGTTCCACCTTCTGACTCTGTATAATATGTCCACTCAAATGAAGTGAAATTCTCTTCTCTGGTAACAATGAATCATCCATTTTCCATTGAACATGCTTTATTCTTTTCTGAACATCACACTTTAAGTGAGTGATTCACCTTGCTAAGACACTTCAGTTTCTCATCTTCACCTATATGATTAATATATACCTTTCAAAGAGCATTAAACATTTGTTAGGACTTTTGAAGCCCTTTCTCCACCCTTCAATAAAACAGGATCTTCTTAGGAATAAATATCTGCTCCAATGTTCTTCTTCAATCATGTAGTATTTGATTATTTATTAAGTTATGAAAATAAATAACCAAAAATATATATATATATTAAATACAGCAATGTATGCATACACATTAGAATACAGGGCACTTATGTTTATATTCACATGACTAAATCTCATAATTTTGTGATTACAGAAGAATGTGTACAACTGTATTCTTGCAAAACTAAAAATTCAACAGGCATAACCACATCACCTTCAATATTGTAAAAACGAAGAAACAAACAAAAATAATACCTCACAAGAACTTTAATTTTTCCCCCCTCAGGTATTTCCAAAACACCTCTATAATACTTAAGGCACAATGTTTTTGTTTTTGTTATCTTCTTTTTCCTTGTAGTTTTTGCTTGGATCAAAACAATATAAGAGAAAATAGAGAAAAGGCATCAAACACCTTTGTAAAATTGAAAGTATTTCCATTACTTTAGTCACGAATAAAGAATTGCATGTGTACTTGTTACATGTGTAATTTGTCTTTGTTAGGATAAATAAGACTACTCTGTGCATTGATTTATCAAGGGCAAATGCGCTAATATACTATTCTCCTCATTTAAAGAAAATCATCAGATTCCTTCATTTTGACACATAGAACATTCTGGAATAAATAGACAAAGTAGACATGTAAGTCAAGTTCATCTCAAGTAAATTTAAAGTTAGAGCAATTAATCAATAATGAGGTAATGGAATTTTAGATGAATCGCTGGGCTGATATGGATTTTGTCACGCTAATGTCATCATGTATAACTAGGAATATCTGCCATCTGCCTTATTCTGTATAGTAATGAGAGACTTCATATATCTATATAATAACGCAGTAAGTCTCGTAACTTAGAAGAGCTTATCTATAGTCAAGTGAATGCTCTAAGACAGTGAATGATTAGTGAGCCTTAGTTAATCTCTGTATATGATTTATAATCCTGTCTGGTAGTGTTAGACAGAATATCCCTTGGAATGTAACATGTAAGGAATGGAGTAATATTTCATTTTAACTTTTTGA
>NW_007793545.1:0-1622 GCF_000696425.1 Galeopterus variegatus
GTCCGCTGGTTTTCGCTTCCATGATCCGTGAGCTGAGGTCACGGCACCCACGAGCACACACCCTGCTCGCAGGCTCCGGGTGCAAGCGTGGTTCAGGGGGCACCTGAGTCTCGCCCGTGGTGCTGCCCCGAGGAGCCTGGTGGGGAGTCACAAGCTGAGAGCCACCGTCACCAGGGTAGACCTTTGATATAGTGGGGTCCCGGCACAATGCGCGGTCACTGTCAGAATCACTGTCCCCATATCCTGCTCAGAACGCCCTGGGGTAGTAGTGAGTTCTCAGTTTCACGGAGATGTCCCAGGTGCACTTTCTGCCTCTGGAGACAAAGGAGATGGAGAGGTGGCCTTGGTCGAACTCCTGTCCCTGCCCCTGGCTAACCAAGAGCTTTGCTTTTGAAGTCGGTTGAGACACACGCACCTCTGAGCCAGGGGAAGGAGGTGGGAGTGAGCAGGAGGGGGCTGCTGGGAGCCGCGGGGGCTGCCTGATGTGCGTGTCCATGGACCGCCACGGCACGTGCAGGACCTTCCTGTGGGCTCCCGCGTCTCCAGATGGAGTGTGCATGGGCTCGTCCATCACTCAGACACGACTGACGTGGCTGAGCAGCACCACAACACTCTGTGCCCCTCCTGTGTCACGCTGGACACTCCTGCCCTCTGGACAGCCCGAGAGACAGCTCTTGCTCCTCTGACGTCAGAGGTGAGGACCCCGGCTCAGAGGGTGGAGTGGGTCCACGACCTCTCCCTTCCTCCCTCCAGCCCTGTGTGTGTGTGCGCGTATGCATGTCCGTGTGTGCAGGCGTGACCACGAGCTGTCCTGTGTGTGCACGTGCACATGTGCACACACATGCAGGTGCCTGCGTGGTGTAGGTGTGTGCATGCCTGTGTGTACGAGTGTGAAGGTGTGTGTGTGTGTACACTTGTGCTTGTGTGTGGCAGATTCTCAGCCTCCCAGACCCTCTGCTCTCCAGTGAGGGCTGTACCACTGCTCCTGTTCACCACCATCTTCTCCGGAGTCTTCCTCTGCCCTTCCCCATGCCGGACGCTGTGCTCCGGGGGGTGGACCAGGAGAGGAGGCAGGGCTTCCCGCCCTCAGGGAGCTAGCAGTCTAGGGAGGGGTCAGCGTGTGCACACAAGTGACCGCCGTGGTCTGGTAAATGCTTTAAGAGTCTGAGCCCCAGGCAGATAACCCAGAATTTGTGTGGAATGCAAGGCTCCGTCCTGGGGGTGCTGGCTTTTGGAACTGTCAGCTATCTGACAGTTGCATCTATTCCTGGGGCAACTTGCTGTGGCCTCCATGGTGCTGGCCCCAGACCTGTCCCTGCAGGCCATGGACAACCTGGGAGGGGACCCTGTATCCTGGAAGCACTGCCTCCTGACCCTCCAAGGATCCAGAATCAGGACACCTGACTTCTGCCACCAATACCCAGTGACCATCTGGGAGAGGATCCTGGTCACCTCACAGTAGGCATTGTCCCTGGGGAATGGGCTCCTCACAGGGACAGGGTCTCCCCAGGCACCTGCTATTCTGATTCCGCGGCCTCCAGTGCGAGTCAGTGTCGCTGTAAGATAACAGGAGTCATTTACCCCACTTGACCCGTGGTGCACCCCATTCGTCTGCCCTCCCC
>NW_007793546.1:0-510 GCF_000696425.1 Galeopterus variegatus
AAAAAAAAAAAAGAAAAGCTAAACAAAAAAAGCATATGATTATATCAGTAGTTGTAGATAAGCTGCAAGGCAAGAAAAAGAAAAAAGGTATTGAGATTGAAAAGAAAAACAATTCAACTGTCTTTGTTCAAAGACGACATGATTGTGTATATAAAAATCACAAAGAACCAACAAGAAATGTCCTGAAAACATTAACAGATTACAGCAAGTTCATAAAATATGACATTAATATACAAAAGTCAATCATTTTTCTGTATATCAGCAATGAACAACTGGATTTGAAATTAAAAACATACCACCACTTATATAGCACCAAGAAAGAAAAAAAAAGAAATATTTATATATAAATCTGACAAAGATCTAGACAAAAACTACAAAAATTTCTAATGAAACAAAGATGATCTAAATAAATGAAGAGGTATTCCATGTTCACAAATGGGAAACCTCAATATTCCTAAGATATCAGTTATCCCCAATTTGAATTATACATTCAACACAATCCCAGGGAAA
>NW_007793547.1:0-1622 GCF_000696425.1 Galeopterus variegatus
AGGTAAAGTTGGCCATGTTGACTGAGTGGGCCTGGGAACAGGCTCTCTCCCACTCCAAGGCTCTAGCTCCCATAACACCTTCCAGCAGGGGGCCCTTGCTCCCTATGAGGCCCTGGCCATGTCCTCTACCCATCTGTGCCCTCTTTTCTCGTCTACAGATTAGGATAAATGAAAATGTTCATTCTTCCACCTGTAGGGGAACAGTATGATCATACTGGAAAAAATACGGTGAAGCCAAAGCCCCCCCCAAACTTGCTAGATGAAAAATGCAACATAAACTCAGCTAGCTGAAATGATCTGTAATTTTATAAAAAGGGATTCAAACTATTCTGAGTATTTGGCAGTATTTTTGGTGTTAATTTTTTAGGTGTGATAATGGTATTGAGCAAAGAAAGAAGGAAGGAAAGAAGGAAGGAATCCTTATGTATATATTTCGGATACAAACTGAACTATTTATGGATGGAATGATACAACGTTTGAGGTGTACTTCAAAATAATCCAGTGGCAGGGAGAAGTGGAGGTGCGTATGAAGCAAGATTGGCCGTATTTTGATAATTGTGAAAGATGGGTGATGGCTAAACACTGGCATTCATTATACCATTCTCTCTACTTTTATGCATGATTGAAAATGTCTATAATACAAAGAAAAATAAATCAGGAACTAAATAAACAAATAATAACAATAAGCTACCCCCCAAAGCCTGGTGAAACCACAGACAGGTGGGGATTCAGGAGATCCAAATTCCAGGGCTACCTCTGCCATTATTTGGCTCTATGACCCAGTCAGTCTCTTGCCCTTTCTGAGCCTATTTTCTCATCTAGGAAATAGGGGCAGTAAGCTGTGTAGTTGCTCTGGCGCCTTCCTGCCCACTCTAAGGACAAGTTGCCCGGGCGTCCAGCCTCTACCACAAACTTTCCCCCAACCAGGGAACAAGACCCCAGACAGAGACTGTGGTGCTCTTAATCTTGGAGCTCCCCTTCCTGTTACAGAGTATAGGCATGCAAGCCAACTCTCCAGCTGAGAATAACTAGAAAATCCAGACTCAATGTAAAAAACACATTTCTGACAGTATCAGAGAGCAAATATGTTGGCAAAGAACTAAAGAGCCGAGATCCAAGGAAAAAAAAGAAAGCCAAAGAGGTGAGCCCAGCATTTGGAACCGTGTTTTCCCTAGAGGCGGATGCTGTACTGGAAGAGGCAACTGAGAGACCGAGGAACTGAGCAGAACTTTTAACATATTCAAGGAGCTATCACAATAAAAATTGGAGTTTAGGGCTTGCCAAGGAAGGAGAGCCTGGTAAACTCCCAAGCTTTGGATTGGGACTGCAAAGAGCTAAATCTCACAATAAAGATGAATCAGAAATAGGCTAGTACTTACAAGGAATAAAGCCCAGCTTCAAATAATCTCATCTCAATCTCTGATTAAATTAATGTGATTCAGGATCGCTAGTGTCCTTTGCTACCTATCAGAAGCAAGATAAATGATCTCTGGAAGAGGAGAATATCATCCAGAGTCCTTAATTACCTCAACAATTTTTCATACATTATGTCTGACATTCAATAAAAATAACCAGATATACAAGAAAGTAAGATGTGATTTTTTTTTTTTTTTTTTTTTTTT
>NW_007793548.1:0-1622 GCF_000696425.1 Galeopterus variegatus
GCTGACCCTAGAGGCTCCTTCCATCTCTCCAAACCTCCCCGCCCCAGTGGCCTCCCCCAACTCCAATAGGAAGGACTCCCACATTCTTCTCACTGTCACGGAATTCCCTTCTGAATTACCCACTTCTGGCTGCAGTGGCCCCATTGCACTTTGATGAAAACCATTTTGTGATTCTGTTCTCTCTGCTCTGGGTGCATCACAGGGCTCTGAAAGGGGCTTTTCCTCGGCCATTTCTGTGCACAGTTGACGTGTGTGATATGTGTTGTGGATGGCACCTGTCCTGAATTCTTACTTGATTAGATATGCAGGAAAGGTTATTTAACCCTCGAATCCCGATGCAGTGCCCATGGGGGTTCTGACTAGTCAGGAATGGAGGAGAATTCTTGTTAGGGATTTAGATGCGATTTTACCAAGTTGTAGATGCTTTATCCACCACAGCATTACCTTAGCTGGGGGAAGGGGGTGAATACAGGTGTGGAGCCACCCAGACTGCACCTGTGCTGACTCCCTACTGTGGTGTGGAGCTTCCCCCTGACCCCCTCTTGCTTCAATTTGACCTTTGCTATTCTCCACTTCCTGCCCTGCCACCTTAACCTGACAGAGAGCCTCAGGGCTAGGAATGAATTTCCACAGCCATTTGACAGGAAATCTAATGAACAGCACTCACTGGCCCATGATTTTCAGCTGGTCACTGAAGGATGAGTTACTTAATGCCATTTGTCTGGACAAACTCTTGTAAATGTGAACTCGGGATAGGGAGTGGTTGAGGGGTGGGAGGAAACATTAAAAGGGGCCTGGCAGGGATGTCCAGTGGTTCCTGAAAGCATCATACAGTTGTCAGATCAAGCCAACACCTGGCTTTCAGCTGGGCACCTGGCCGCCTGAGACTATGGACTGAGACTACGGACTCTCCAAGCCTCCTATGCAGCGAGGTGTTGGTGTGACCAAGCTCTCCCTCCAGGATGTAAAGGAAGGCTTCTGGGATATTTCCTCACAAGAAGGGGGCCCTTCCTTCTGTTCCTTCCCTGTCCTGCTGCTGGGACTAGAGCCCTGAGGCTGGAGATCCGTCCTGCCCCAGTGGGTGAGGGCAGCTCCACAGCGATGACGGAAACATGAGGTAGAGGAAATTCCTGGAGCAGCCCTGCCAGACCAGCCCTGGCCTGTCCGCTCCCAGACAGAAATGCCAGGGAGATGCTAACTTCCATTTGCTGCTCTCATGTGGGGCTCTTTGTTTCAGCAGCTGAGCCTCATTCTAACTAGCCCAGCTGTCTTGGAGGGCACTTTTCTATGGAGTTCCCTTGGGTCAGGCTGCTCCAAAGACTACAGCTGACTGAATTTTTCACCCCTCCATTTGATGAAGTGACAGCCAAGCTCAACTCCAACCCACTCATCTTTCTAGGTGTTTCTCTGGAAATCAGTGCATGAAGATCGATGCTCCTTGCTAAAGGAATCTGAAGCTAAGGTCTTCCAGGGTGCCTTTTATTCCTCCTCCCACAGCTGGGCACTTCCCACTCTCTTCAAATGATAAAGCTTGTTTAGAAATATGCTGCACTGACTATTTCCCTGCTAACATCTGTAGATTCTAATTAAATAGCTTAAGGAACAGGCAAAAAAAAAAAAAA
>NW_007793549.1:0-1621 GCF_000696425.1 Galeopterus variegatus
AGCACATGGATCATTCTCCAGGATAGATCACATATTAGGTCACAAATCAAGTCTCAACTAACATTTACTCAGTGTTTATTCAGTGATTCAATCAATGTTTATCAAGCACCTACAACATGCTGACTGTCTGCTAAGTGCCAAGGATAATAAACCTGTGAATAAAGCAGATATGGTCCCTGCCTTCTTGAAGCTTACACTATAAAAGGAAAGATGGGTATTAATAAAATAATCATTCAAATATATAATTACAAAATAAGTCCTTTAGAGGAAAAGTACAGTACGTTTTCATAAATCCCATATATAACACATGAATGTGTTCTTTTTATTAGTTCAGTTAATTTACCTAATCACACTTAGTAGTAATTCTTATTTGTCTAATGCATCTTTTTGTTACTTAAAATTTACAAGAACATTTATTCTTCAAAATCATTGAGTAAAATTTGAGGCTATCCATACGGAGCTGGCAAAAGGAATGAAGTAGGCATTTTTAATCTTAAAGAGCATATTTTCTTTTTAGGGTGGGCAGAACTCGCCCCTGTCTTTCCTGCTTCCCAGAGTCAATCTTTGGATTTAATTCTAAGGACAGTGAGAAGACATTGGATGGTTTTAAGCATGAGGATGGAATCATTGACTTACTTTTTTAAAACATTCCTCTTGCTTCTGGGAAGAATGGGTTGAAGAGAGCCAGACCAGTAGAACAGAGGATGGTTACTACTATCGTACTGTTGTGGGCGAGAAATCATGTCTTGAACCTGGAGGGAAAAGAAGGATAGATAGAAATTCAGTATATTTTGGAGGTGGCTCTAGGACATCTTTCAGGTCAACTGGTGTTGAGATGATGACAATATTAGAGGACCTGCCTTGCCAGTCTTCAATCTCAGAGGAACTCTCATGTCTTTGTTAGTCCCTCCTGTTCTTTTGCTGTCAAGCTACTTGAAAGAGTCACATAAAACTAGGCCGAATTATGTGAAATATTTTTTTACCCCTAATGCCCTCAAATGCTGGAGGGCAATTCTTTGGCATTGTTTTGGTACACTCCATTTTCCATTCTCCATGGCAGCCATCCCAACCTTGTTTCTTCTCCCTAACCCCTTGATTCCACCTCTGGAACCTGTTATATAATTTTACTTCCAAATTCATTCTGGAGGGAAGTATTCTCCTCTTGCCCTTTTCTTATTTTTTACTTACTTCCAGCTCCTTGGTATCTTAAGTCTTCCTTATTCTCTCTCTTCTCTTGAGGGAGGGAATCCCTCACCTTTTCCAAAGCTGACCCTTTCACCTGGGCTCATGATTCCATTTTATCCCACCTCCTCCTAAACTTTAATCCATCAATTGTTACTTCCCTTACCTCAGAACATCTTAAAAGATAAGTCCATATTTGCTGTTACCATTTCCATTATCATATTTAAGCTTTCAGACAATATAATAGACTTTTTCTCCAAGACCTCTAATAAAATAGGCATTTCCAGTGGATGCAGGGAGAAGGACTAATAATAATCACACTCTCTTCCTGTATCACGTATCTCTTCTTTTGTTTAGCTTTCCAGACAGCTCTGCCACATGATCATTTCCATTGTGCAGCTCCCTTGACTGTACTAGAAATTGATTTGCTTGTTTTTTT
>NW_007793550.1:0-1621 GCF_000696425.1 Galeopterus variegatus
AAAAAAAAATCCAAACAAATGTATTTTACAACAACGAGAGTACACTCAACACCACTGAACTGTGCACTTAAAAGTGGTTAAGATGGTAAAATTTACATTTTTTGACCATATTAAAACAAAAACAAAGATTTTCAGACTGAGAACAAGATCCAATTACAGATGCTCCTTGACTTTCAATGGGGTTACGTCCCAATAAACCCACCGTTAAGTTGAAAATATCCTAAGTTGAAATGCATTTAGTACACCCCACCTACCAAACATGACAGATTCGCCTCGCCTTCCTTAAACGTGCTCAGAACACTTACATCAGCCCGCAGTTGGGCAACACCCTCTAACACAAAGCCCATTGTATAATCAAGTGTTGACTATCTCAAAACTTGAAGCATGGTTGCTACTGAGTGTGTATCACTCGTGCAGCATTTTAAAGGTGGAGAATTGTAAGTCAGCCTATCCTAAATTGGAGACTGTCTGTATGTGCTATTTAAAAGAGGCATGTCTAAAATTTTTTTAAAAGTTTTAAAAATAAAGGGATGAAGATTTCTGATTTTGAAGCAGCAGAGTATATATTTTCTCATTTTCCCCTCTTATAGTTCTCCTCAAAACAAGGAGATTCACCTTTAATGAGACTAGAAGACACCTTAAGTCCTAGACCACAATACTGTAGTACAGAGAAAGCATAGAGAACAGCAGTAGACACCTTATCTTAGAAGAGGAAGGTCAAACATAGGGATCAAAACGCTGGAAAGGCTTATGAGCTGGAGGCCTCAGGTTCTGCAGATGGTGGGAAGGAGAAAGAGCCTGACAAAGGGGAATTGAATGAAAGGTGGTATGAGAAGCAGTTGGATTCCTCAGGTTCCCACTCGTCCTGGGCAGCCGAGAAATAAGCCCCCTGCCACAGAGACCAGAGAAATGGAAGACTCCGAACCTGGGGACACCACAAATGGAGGAGGAGGAGTGAGATGCTGTCCTCCAAGCAGGTGGATTACATGAAAGTTTGCTCACTGAACAGTGAGGTCCCTAGTCCCCTTGCCCAACCCAGCTCCAGAGTGACAGACACCAGCAGGCCTATCCTCCCAGCTCCCTTCACTCCCCAAGGCAGGACCCCAAAGGACTCTCCTGGAAAAACAAAATTGTCCTAGCAAGAGACTTGCAGATACCCACAATTTGGATTTCCCCCCCGAGGACCATGGCCTTCTGACTGCCCACCGAGAGGCCCGCCACTGACTCGGCCCCACTTGTGAATTGGAACAGACAGCCACAGATCACCAGGTTTTTGGAGACAGCCTCCAACATTAGAGAAAGACAGAGAGACCACAACAACCAAACAGAAGACAGGAATTCAGAGGGAATAGACACAATTCGGGGAGCAGAAGAAAATTTCAAATAAACCAGAAGTAATATCTTCAGAAAGATAAGAGAAGATTCTGCATTCATGAAGCAAAAATAGAATGCTATTAAAAAATGAATAACCAGAAAACAAGAAAGAGTTCTTGAAGTTTAAACATTCAATAAATGAATTTGAAGAAAACTCTAAAGTCAAAGAAATAACAAAGAGAAGGTCAATGGGAGAAAAATAATGAGAAAATTAGAGCATCAATCTAGGAGACTTACATCTGACTGT
>NW_007793551.1:0-1621 GCF_000696425.1 Galeopterus variegatus
GGCTGAGAATCTGCAGAGAAGGTGGGGTGAGTTTCAAGGATTAAGTACCAAACCCTACTTTATATTCCCACAGCTGTTCCAATTTACATAGACGCTATGACGAAAAGTAATCAAATATAATTTGACAGATCTAAAGTATCACAGTGCAGTTGCAGGTGAAACAGTTTAACAAAGTAGAAATATAAAGATACTGTTTAGCTTTTGTGGGAAATTTATGCAAGAATAACCTAGTGGTCTTTTGTGAATGACACTATAAACTGTGAGCTGGATATTACCAGTGTGTCCTACTGCATGAATAGCTAGGAATCCAGGAGGAATGGCCCATCCTTTCCAGAAATGCAAGGAATATTTTCTAAACCACATGGAAGATAGGTGTAGTGTAATATGTAGAAGAAGAATGCTGGGCTTCCTCCCACTGGGGTCATGGGTAAAGTTGCTGGTCTCTTACCAACTCAAGAGGCAGAAAGTGCACAACAACTCCCTCCTTTACATCTCTCCTCTCCCTGTAAAATAGGGTCCAGTGTATATCCTGGTTCCTTTAACCTGACTGATGACTATTCTGCCCGTGGACATGAACTAGGAAAGGCTCGAAGGTGGAGTGGGTATTTCTATGTCCCTCTAGGCTGAGAGATGAACAAGAGGAAGGGGCCATGGTCTTGATCTTTGGACATGACCACTTTATGTACCACAGGTGTGTTTAGAGGGCTGAGAGGGATGACCTCAAGGGTCCCAGATTATTCCTGACTGAACAATAGAAGTTAACTCACATTTTTAGTTCAGCAGCTACAAGAGGATAAGTACTGAAATTAACCATTAAATTGAGGACTCTTGAAAAGTTATGCTCCTAGTAGGTCAAATAAACCAAAATTTCTATTTTGAAGGCATATATTATATAATTTACTGATTTAGAGAGACTGAGTTTGTAGTGTTGACTAAGTTTTCCCTTAATATGATCTATTCTTTCTTTCTGTCTATCATCCACCAATCCTGATAACCAAACAGCCATACAATCAGACTTTTAATCTTAACTCCGAGTGGAGTTGGTTTAGATTTTCTCTTACCTCTTGGCTACAGAAGGAAGAACTTCTATGACATTTAGAAAAGTGTATCATTCTCTAGGAAATTCCAAATATGAATTTCTTGATTTGATCATTTGAGTCACTTTGAGCTTTCTTTCCTTTTTTAAACACAGGTAAATTGAAATATAAGGTGTGCCGTTTATGATGTAATTATAATCCATTTGAAATAAATCAGATAAATATTTTGCTTCTAAAGTAGCTTTTGATATTTTTCCTGAATTTAGATAATGATCCAGTCTTCTCCCATTCTGAGTACAATTATGCATTCTAATATGAATATTTACTGTGTTTAATATATCAATTAAATTTAACTTACATTGTGCAAAAGTATATTTGTGTATTCTATCAAATAAGGCCAAAAAATATTTGTCTAATGATGGAGAAATGAATGACATAACCATCAACTTGCAGCCTGTCTTTTGTCTTTTGTATTTAAATTATTTAATTCTGGAGAAATAATTTTACAGAATTTTATTAAGGAATAGTATTAACCACAAAGATATTAAATGAAACATGTCTCTACTCAGACCACTACACTGATG
>NW_007793552.1:0-1621 GCF_000696425.1 Galeopterus variegatus
GAAGACTAGAAATGAGCCAGAGAGCGGCAAGAGAATTGCCTTTAAATAAGCCTAGATTCCTAACATTGTGCTGTACCTCTCCAGGAGGAATTTAAAGCTCCAGCTTTCCCAATCTCAGAAGCAAGTCATTCCAAGGGCTAGCCTGACTTTGTGCCCCAGGTCTGGGTCACCGGGCTTCCACGTTGTTGTCTTTGCCCAGTTTCTTATTTTGTTAACCTGGCTAGTAGACAAGCTCATCCGGGACTACTTTTCTGCCCAAAAGAAGGGCCCACTCCAAATTTAAGCCAGGCTCACAGACCCCAATGCCTTTCTGCAGACTTCTCCAAAGTGAGCACCTCCTGCTTTATGAATACTTGTGCTTCTGGAATCACTGTCTTCTCCTGCTGGCAGGGACACTCCCACACCGAGGATGAACTCGTCGATTGCTGTTCTCTCACCCTAGGACAGGATCAGTGTCCACTGTCACTGCATCACAGTGCCTACCCTGCCCAAGGATCCTACAGTACACAAAATATAGTCATAAATGCCAAATGGTGCTAACTGGGAAAAATGCGCTGTTTACAAAATGTGTTGTTTACAATGTTTCCTCATTTACCCTCTTAGTTTTAAAGAATAATTTTTCTCCAGTGTTTTACATGGCTGAAATAGTTACTGCTCTGTTCTGATTAAAATTAAAATTGCATCATTTCCCTCTCTGTCCTTAGAGCATAGGTTCCATAAACATAAAGTAACTAATTAATGTTATTTTAAGATATTTGCAGTGGGAGATCAATAAACACAATTAAGTGTTATGACTCTAGTGCAGATGTCCTGAATCCAATATTTCTGAAAAGGTTTTGACAACATCCAAAGTTGTATGAAAATATTCAGTACTGGCATCTCAAAATTTAAATATTTTGTTCTCTTTTCAAGTACATACCAAGAATGAAAGAGTCTTCATGAAAAATCTACTAAGGAAGTTCTGGAAAGCAAATCTTTAGCACAAATCTTGTAGTCCTTTTTTCTCTTTTGATGCCTCATCTAAAGCACCATTATTTGTGAGTCCACAGTTGAGGACTCTGTAGGTGCTGGACCAGTATAATGTTCCCTAATGTTATGGACTAAATGTTTGTGTACCCTTACCCAACCACGATTCATATATTGGAGTCCTAACCCTCGATGTGGCTATCATTGGAGTAAGAACGTAATAAATGCTATGTAAGATTGGGGCCTTGATCTGATAAAAATTAGTGTCTTTACAAGAAGATACACCAGACAGCTTGCTCTCTCTCTTTCTTCATGTATGCACACTGAGGAAAGGCCATGTGAGGAGGTACCAAGAAGGCAGCCAGCCATTTGCAAGACAGGAAGAGAGCCCTCGGCAGAAACCGAATTGGCTGGAAACTTGATCTTGGACTTCTGGCCCCCAGAACTATGAGATTTGTTTTTTAAACCACCTGGTTTATGGTATTTTGTTATGGCAACCTGAGCAGACTAATATACCCAATAACATGTCAATGGAAGAGAGGACAAAAAGGCATTTTCCTTGTCTTTCTCAAAGTGGGATCCCAGAAATTCTGAAGTGTGTGTAAGAATATTAATATTTTGTTTTCACATACTAGGTTTACATACATAGTCCTAT
>NW_007793553.1:0-1621 GCF_000696425.1 Galeopterus variegatus
GTCTGGGTGCTGAGTCTGCCCCCACCAAGAGCCAAGCTTCCCCCACATGCCTGCCTCAGTCCTTGAGTTTCCCTGAGGCTGCTCCAGTGGTTCCCAGCAAGGCTGAGGTTGAGAATGACATGCAAGGGCCACCCTACTGTGCCGGCCTTCTGCCCAGTGGAAAGGCTGTGTCCAAAGATCAGCTCGCTTGGGGGAGGAACGTGTGTGGTGATGTGTCCAGATCTGCCCAGGGCAGCTGGAAATGAAGAGAGAAGAATCTGCCAACCGGTTTGGGGAAAAGTGGATTTTGCAACGACCTGGATGATAGTAAGTGCTTGGGAGGCCTGGGAAGACCACATGTTTAATACTCGCACTTGGGTAAGAGGCTGTCTAAACAAAATAATTAGGGCATTCCTTTGTGGTGATATGAAAGAGATGAATTGGGTTTAGCCGACATCAAAGGACAGAAGGTACAATGGGGAATGAGGCGGGGCGGGGCTCGGTGTGGCAGGGCAGGAGGACAGACGCCAGCGGTCCCGGGTGTGGGGAAGGAGAGTCCCTGTTGTGTGCATTTTCAGGAGTGCTTTGAAGCCCCCACAATGAGAGTTTTTCCCACTCATTTAACATACTTCCTAAAATCTGTCTCTCAGATGAAGGTTCAACCTCTCCAGAAGCCACTTTTGAAAAGCAACTTTTACCCCCAGCCGGGAGAAACACATGAGCCTGCCTTGCACTGTGTACCACTGGGATGGGAGCAGTGCAGAGGCTGTTTCCTCCCTCAGGACAGATGAGAAGAGGACATTGCGGGTAGTCGTGTGATGGCTGGGCCAGCGGGGGCTTTGGGCTGGGAATTCTGCTTCTACCTCTGCTAACTGGCTAGCTGTGGGCAAGTCACTTAGCCTTTCTGAGCACAAACTGCCTTGCTCATAAAATGGAAGTGATTCCCCTAAATCACAGTGGGTGGCGTTTAGATGAAATGAGTGCAGGTGAGAGGGAAGTTGGAGAAAAGGAAGCAAGAGAATCCTTTGGATAAATTTTGATGGGCCCAGGAAGAACTAAGCCAGTTACCACAGGGGCCTTTTCCCCAAGACCCAGGCAGAGAGATGACTACAGTATCCACGGTGCATTCTACGTCCTTCTAGGCCTGGGGTTTCCCAGAGCTAAGCACCCCCTGCAGAGCCTACACGCCCAGGCTGGCCTGTGTGAACACAGAATAACAGGATCGTTTAACCCCCAAATTCAGCGATTTTCCATACATCTTAAATCTCACATTTTGAAGTGTTGAAAGGTAAAATGATACTGGGATTTATTTTAAAGATATTCTACCCCCCCCCCCAAAAAAAAGTACATGGTAAGTGAAATAAAAATGTCAGAATATTGATTATTATTGAACCTGGATGAAGACATGAAAGTTTATTATTTTATTCTCACCTACCTTTTCTCTTAAGCCTACAGCACCTGGTATTCCCAGGCGATATCCCATCCCAGTACCAACCAGGCATGACCCTGCTTCTGAGATCAGATGAGATCGGGCACATTTTTTTCTCTTAAGCCTACAGCACCTGGTATTCCCAGGCGATCTCCCATCCCAGTACCAACCAGGCATGACCCTGCTTCTGAGATCAGATGAGATCGGGCACAT
>NW_007793554.1:0-1621 GCF_000696425.1 Galeopterus variegatus
TGGTGAGGGCCTTCTGGAACTCTACAGGGCCCGGTGGTGACCAGGGTGTTACATAGAGAGATTGGGCTGAGCACAAGTGAACTAACCTCCTCACTTGCTCTCTTTAAAGCCATCAGAACTATGCCCATTACTCATCAATGGATTAATCTATTCAGAAGTACATAATTCTCACAATCTATTCACCACTTAAAGGCCTACCCTCTCAAATACCATAAAAGGATTTCCTACCTGCAGTGGATTAAATGACCCGCCAGGGGCATTGAAGCTTATGGTAATTGAAAGGTGGGGCCTTGAAGAGATGATTAGATTGTGAGGACCCTGCTGTAGTGAATTGTTTAATGGTGGTTAAGGGTGTGGTTCTAGGGGCTTTAACAGGAGAGTGGCATGAGGAGCTCTCTCTCTGTATTGTTCCTGCGTTTCTCACAGTGTGATACCCTGCATCAGCACCAAAGAAGATGCTCACCAGATGTTTCCTGGGCTTTGGACTTCCCAGCCTCTGAAACTATAAGCAGTAAATATTGTTTCTTTAAACACCCAGTTTCAGGTATTTTAGTTATAAGCAACAGAAAAACGGACTAATACACAATCTTCTTAACACCACTACAACAGGGATCAAGCTTCCAATACATGAGCCTTTGGGGGACACATTTAACCCATAGCACCTTTCAAAAGGGATTTTAGATGGAAGAAAAGTTACACACATGGGCTCATTCAGTCTAGATATACATCCATCTAGTCAAGTTACCTAATCCAAGTCTAAGATATGGTAAGATATAAGAAATGTACATTGACTTTATAACTAGATGTGGAGAATTCCCATATTGTTAACAACCTGTACCTCCATACCAATGAGAAAATCCTCAATTCTAAGGAACTCATGAATAATAACATCTTATATACATAAAGGGGTCCAGGTGTTAACTTGACCATAAAAAGTGAAATGTCGATTTGTTTCCTTTCAGTGTTTGCATTATAGTATGGGTCAAATATATGTTTTCTTCAAATTAATAACTTGCAGTTGAAAATAAAATTTTGATTGTCTACTCTATGTTTCAGATTGGATGAATTGTTAATGGTCACTATACAGAACTGGCCAAAAACATAACCATTTTGTTTTATTTTGTTTCATGAACAGCTCCCAAATCCAAATATGACTTATCTTTAAAATATACTACAAAGCTATAATAACCAAAACAGCATGGTACTGTTAAAAACAGACACAGATCAATGGAATAGAATAGAGAATCAAGAAATTAACCTATACACCTACAGCCATCTGATCTTTGACAAAGGCACCAAGTCTACACACTGGGGGAGAGACTGCCTCTTTAGCAAATGGTTCTGGGATAACTGGATATCCATATGCAGGAGAATGAAACTAGACCCATACCCCTCACCATATACCAAAATCAACTCAAAATGGATTTAAAAAGTAAATATACACCCTGAAACAATAAAACTTCTTAAAAAAAAACATAGGGAAAACACTCCAAGAAGTGGGACTGGGCACACACTTCATGAATATGACCCCCAAAGCACGGGCAACCAAAGGAAAAATATACAAAGGGGATTATATCAAACTAAAAAGCTTCTGCACAGCAAAAGAAACAATTAACAGAGT
>NW_007793554.1:6478-7227 GCF_000696425.1 Galeopterus variegatus
ATAACTGGGAATTTTTTGAATTGAGGAAAAATATATATCCTAAGACCGAATAAAGCACACTGTATTCTGGAAAAGATAAATAAAACCACATCCATCCCTGGATGCATCTTGTAACACTGCATAACAACAAACATAATGAAAAATGTTAGAAGTCCTAGAAATATAATAAAGGTCACTTAAATAGGAGCAGACACCACAGTGAGAGCATCACACTAATCGAGGAATAAAGAAACTAGAAGTCATTGGAATAATATATTTGACATAGTAGGGTTAAAGTGACGTCAGCTCAGAAATCTATATACAATAAATAAGCACGGAAAAGTGAGGATAATATAAGGAAGTTTAATAATTACTTAGAGTTTACTAGTAAATACAACTCACTATCGGTCATTTGCATGCTTTGGAGGAATGTATATATCCGAATGTTTGGCTCATTTTTGCAATTGGGTTGTCTGACTTTTTATTGTTCTGCTGTATGGGTTATTATGTACTCTGGATACGAGTCCCTTATCCGATATATGGTTTGCAAATATTTTCTCCTGTTACATGTATTATCTTTTCACTGCATTGATGGTGCCTTTTGAAGCACTTTTTTTTTCTTTTTTTGATGAAATTCAATGCATCTTTTTTGTTTTGCCACTTGTGATTTTGGTGTCATATCTAAGACAACATTGCCTGATCCAAGGACAAAATTTTACTTCTGTTACCTTCTAAGTTTTCTAATGTCAGCACTTACGTTTAGGTCAATG
>NW_007793555.1:0-1621 GCF_000696425.1 Galeopterus variegatus
TATTTTTTATCTGTTTTGTTCACTTTTGTATTCCTTGGGAACAGAGAATATAGCCAGGAATACAATAAGTGTACAATAAATAGTTGTTGGATGAATGAATTAAAAGCATTTTATAGAGAGGGTCAGGGTAGGCCTTGCTTATGTCTGATTAGAGATATGGCAAGAGAAGGAGTATGTCACATGGTTATCTTGAGGAACGTAGTTCCAGGCAGAAGGGCTAGTTTGGCTGAGGCACAGTGAATGAAGGAGCAGAGTAAAAGATGACGTCAGAGAGGAGATCAGGCCGGATCAGATGGGGTCTTCGTAGGCCGTTGTAAGGACTGTGGGCTTATAAGGAAGGACCAAGGAAGATAAGTTGTTGTAGGGTTTGCGTAAGGGAGTCAATGGGAGGCAAAGGCAGAAGCATGAAAACCAGATTGGAGGTCACTGCAAAATCTAGACAAGAGCTGAGAGTGACCTGGGCCAGGGTGGTTGTAATAGAGATGATATAAAGTGGTTAGATTCTGGGTTTGCATTATTTTGGAAGTAAGGCCAACAGATTTTGAGAATGAATTGGATGTTGGGTATGAGAAAAAATATATGTGGAACAATAAGAATGGAATTGTGCTGTAGAAGATTACAGGATTAACAGGGTTGAGGGGAGGAAATGGAATTTAATTTTGCTGTGTTGTGATGCTTATCAGATATCCAAGTAGAACTATCAAGTAGATGGAAGGTTTAAGTCTAGAAATATAAATTTGGGAGGTATAAGCATATTAGGTGGCACTTAAAGTCTGGGTACTAGATGAGATCATCTAAGGAACAAGTGTAGATAAAGAAGGGTTCTGAGGACTGAGCCTTTCGGCATTTCGTTGTTTAGCATTCAAAGATGGGAGGAAGATCCAGCATCTTTGACTGAGAAAGATTTACAAATGAGAAAGATTTTACAAATGAGGTAAAAGGGCAACCAATGAAGAGTCTCTGGAAGACAAGAGGGGATGTTTAGTAGGAGGGATTGATCATCTTTATTATTGCTGATAGGTTAAGTAGTAAGATGGGGCCTGAGAATTGAGCAGTGGTGAGCGCAACTTGGAGGTGACCTTGACAGTTTTGGGGAAATGTGGGTGGCAAAAGTTTGGTTGAGATGAGTTTGAGAGAGGAGAAAAGGAATTGTAGACAGCAAATATGGACAACTCTTGAGGATTTTTGCTATAAAGAATAGCAGAGATTGGAAGTGTAGCCAGAATGGGATGTAGGATTAGGTTTTTTTAAGATGGAAGAAATTACAGTGTGTTTGTATGTTAGTAGACATGATCCAATTGAGAGGGGAAAATTGATACTACAGGAGAGATATAGGGCAATTTAAAGAGCAGTATCCTCCATGAGTGAGTTCATGTCTAAAATTGAAGAGGAGTTACAGAGTAAAATAATTAAATAACAATAGATGGTTACACTTATTAAAGTGTTTACTAACATTTATCATGGGAGGATTTAGACTGGGTTGATTTATTTTAATTAGTAGCCAACTAACTGTAGTGTTCTCTAACAGAGTAATTGTGTATGGGGTAACCCCAGTTTTCTAAATATTACTTGGACAGGGCATGTAATGAGTAGCATGGCTTTCTTTTTCTTTTTTTTTTTT
>NW_007793556.1:0-219 GCF_000696425.1 Galeopterus variegatus
AAATACCAGATGCAATTAATAATTCTATCCTTTAAGAGCTATATATCCTTCTGTACTTCACAAACACTTTAAGTCACTTAATATATGATGAGACAATTCTTCAGTTTTGATTAAATAAAATTTTTTTTTTTTTTTCATTTTTGTCTTTTTTCGTGACCGGCAACGGATCGCAACCCTCAGTGTCGCGCCCGTACCGGACCGGGACCGGCAACAGGATCG
>NW_007793556.1:1219-1621 GCF_000696425.1 Galeopterus variegatus
TGCTCCCAAGTGGCGCACTGTAGCAGTGCACCACCGGGCCAGCCCCTAAATAAAAGATTATATGCAATAATATAGATCACAATTTTTTTAATCCTCAAATACATTAATTAGGTACTTCTGTCAAGGGATTTTTAATGGTTTTACATAAAATGCTTAAAAACTGAGTTGATTTTACTGGTTTCTATTTAAAAAAGTAACCTTTCCTCTCAGTGGAATCAGAATAACATTATATTATTCAACCAAATTTGTCAAAAACAAATTAAGCCAGAAAAGAGAATCTGGACTTTCTCAGAGCTCACTCAGTTTTAAAAGAAAGAGCCTCAGGCTTTGCAAACAAATAAATAAAACAAATAAAGTAAGCTACAATCAGAGTAAATACAGAAAGAAAAGCATTAATTTTGC
>NW_007793557.1:0-538 GCF_000696425.1 Galeopterus variegatus
TTTAACCCCTGAAAATCAGAAACTAAATAACTTGTAGGGTAATGGCTCCCATCTAGGCTCATTCCCCTCATAAGACAGGAGAATAAGATAAATTGCCTTCTTTTTGAGCCTGTTTTATTGCTCTTTGAAAGCCAATCTCCAAGTTCTGGGGATTTTTTTCTTTTTTGAAAAAGGATGATGAAGAAAACATTTACTAGGAGGCCATTTCCCTTGATGATATTTAGTTTCTGATTTTCAGGGGTTAAAGGATTCTCATCAGAGTCATTAGTTCTTTCCTTATCCAATGGATTATTAGATGTTAAATTGAGCTTTTGCTTAGAAGCCGCAATCGGGAATAAGCTATCTTGGGACCCCTAAGTTGGTCCCTTCTTGTCTAACAGCAAGGGAGCTCTCTCTTGAGGATTATCACCCGGTACAGTAAATTCATTTACATGTAATGTCTTGCCTTAATGCACTCCAAATAGAAAAGGCAGAGACTGGCATATTAGCTCTTCCATGGCTTCGATAATATTGTCTAATATTATTTTTTACCTTATTT
>NW_007793558.1:0-1621 GCF_000696425.1 Galeopterus variegatus
CGCTCACTGGTTGAGCGTGGTGCGGGTGCGACACCAAGGGTTGCGATCCCGTTACCGGTCATGAAAAAAAAAAGACAAAAAGGAAAAAAAAAATTGAATATATGTACAAGAAAAGTCTTAAAGCCTAAACTCCATATGGAATGCCCCCAAATTTGCTGTGAATTGTATTATAATGAATGTATTAATTAAAGGTGTCATATTTTCTTAACAATACCCAATATACAATATTGGCTGTTGCTGAGGTGCTGAAATAATATTTCTTGTCAGGTCAGGCAGATCTTGTTCAACTTTGGAAAAGTTACTCAGAAAAATTTTAAGATTGTTTATTCATCTGTAAAATGAGGGTAGAAACTGTAATAATTGTACTCACTTCCACCTCACAGGGTTGTTATGAGGATTGAATCACAAAGCCTGTAAAACCCTTAGTCTGTTTCCTGACACATAGTAAATGCTCAATGTGCTTAATAACTGAGAACCATCATTATAGGAAAAATTATATTCAAAATGTTGCTGACAGTTTCAGAAGCAGCTAAAGCCCATCCATGAGAGTCCTTGATCCTAAAATTAAAAGTACCCATTATAAGTGAATCAGGTGAAAAATTCAGTTCCACAGATTGTGAGGGAAAGTCATGCCTAACAACCTCCAGCTTATTTCCTAAAGAAATGCATTACTTTCTTAGGCTCCGAGGAATGAAATGACTTGTCCTAGGTCAACCTAATAAGCGAAATACCACTACTACATTCACCAGGTTTGGGAAATCTCTCTATTGTTATTTTGAAGGAATTTTTGCCAGTTGCAGTAAGATTTACTGAGTGTTGGATTCTACCTTGGAAGAGATTATTTCTAGAAGCAAAAACATAAAGCAGTGCAATCAGAAGAGGGAAAACTATATACTAGTGACAGGGTACTGAAGGAGGGTTAGAGTTACTAATATGTATAAATGGGGACAGGTGGATTCTTTTGCTAATATAAACCTTTGACTAATATAAACTGTCAGCCTTATTGTTGCTAAAATTACCCCACCACTATTCAAAGGAGAGGGGAACTAAAGCAACTTAGCAACTAAAGCAGTGGTGGCTAGCCAGTGCAGGGACCTGAACCCTTGACCTTGGTGTTACAACACTGTGCTCTAACCAGTTGAGCCAACCACCCAGCCAATATATATATATTTTTAAATGTTAACATTGTCATTCATGACTGCTGTTAAAACGACACCAGTATAGTCATTACAAACCAACCCCTGTTACCAGAGGCCCAGTGTGGCTGTGAAAATTCAGGTTCAAGCTGAAATTAATGATATGCATGGATCCATGATAAACTATTTTTAGGACATTTTGTAAGGCTAATCCTATCTTAGCATAGCTAAACCTTATGTTTTTTTGTGATTAACTCAACTTTTGGAAAACAAGTAGGCATAAAAGTGAATCTGATAATCTAGGAAAAAATGTATATATAGACATGTAAGGCTACCTTTTATAAAAAGATGAAGATAGCTGAGAATTCCCTAATAAGTTTTAAAAAACCAATATTTTAAAATATCTTAAGAATTACATAGCACTTTAATTAGTTTGCTGATTTAATTTAGCCCAAGGGACCATGATGTTAATGAGGGAACCATGA
>NW_007793559.1:0-1621 GCF_000696425.1 Galeopterus variegatus
TCTAGAACAATCTTCAAGGACTGCCAGTATCTGACAGCACCTCTCAGGTTACATTTCAAAGGAAGAGCTTCCTCCTTTGAGGAAGAACTCCTGTTGTTTTGAGTTTTTGCCCAGATGTCATTGCTTCTGTTCTGGCTTAATTCCAACTCACATAACTTTAGTAGATTATATAACTTCCTTTAAAATTCTTAAAATATCTATTCTGCTCTTCACATCCCAGCAAGGCAGAATTAGAATCAGTAAAGCATTCTGAAATAGATTAAGACATAAAACCTTGGCATATTGTATATCAACAATAATTATTTCTATCCTTATTAATGCAATAAAAAAAGAGCAGAGAATGTTTGAAACTTAATTGCAATTAAGTCCCAAAAGGTATATATATTGTTATTTTGAAATGAAATTTGGTTATAATAATGTATGTACTAGATGTTACATTCTCACTCTGCAGTATCCAGATATAAAATAAAGCTAATACCTAGAATTTCTATAAAGAATCTGCAAGTGAATTTATTACTTTAAATTAGTAGTTTGATGAAATGGAGTCAGGTCTACAGTTTCTATTAGGTTAAATGTAAGCACTTGAAAATCATAAATAGGAATGCCTAAATTAGGTAGAGTTTATTCTCCCTCATGCAAAGTCCAATAAGCATTCCAGGAATAGTAGGGTAATTTCATGACCACCCGGGTTACCACACCATGTTCAATGTGGCCTTTACATCATGGATATGATCGTTACTTAAGTTGTAGCCATAATGCCCACTAGCCAGTAAGAATAAAGATGGTCAGAAGTCGGAGGTACTCTTTTCTCTTCAAGCTGGATACACTGAAGTTGCACATGACACTTTTGTCGACATCCCACACACAGAGCTCAGTCACCAGACCAGCCGAGAAATGTACTCTTCATTCTGTGCCCAACTAAAGCCAAAGGTTTTATTACTAAAGAAAGAGAAAGTGACAGAGAGAGAGATGGATATTAGGAGGAAATTATCATCTGACACACATGGGTTTTAAAGTCGGACAAAAAAATGGAACCAATAACTGGCTCTGCCAGTTATGAATTGAATAGCCTTGGCCATCATTTAACATTTCAGCCATAATTTACTTCATCTCTAAAAATAGGGATTGTAGGCTTAAACCCACAAGTTGCTACAAAGATTAAATAAAATAATATACACAAAATGTCTTCCATTGTGTATAACATATAACTAGACTAAACAGAGAAAGCTGGGAGGTATTGGGCATTTGAGGGGTCTTCAAAAAGTTTATAGAAAGATTTATATTATCTTTTAATTACATTTTTCCACAAACTTTTGAAGTACCCTCATATGCTCTTCACATGAATCTTTCCCTCTGTACATTGCTTGGGTAATTTGGATAGTTTAAGTTTTTGGATGGAGTGGGTGAATTGGGAGTTTAAATTTGTTTTTATTTTTATTTTTATTTTTTTAAATAAAGTAGTTGCAGTGCTTGAGGAAGAAAAAAATTAGAAAGTAGAAGATTGTTATTAGAATATATAATAATATCCCAATGCATTTATTATTTTCATCTAAATAATCATATCAACAATATTAAATATAATGTACTTGAAAATTTAGAAAAATGCTTTTATAAATACTAT
>NW_007793560.1:0-1621 GCF_000696425.1 Galeopterus variegatus
CATGCATTTTAAATGCCCACATGCTGCAATATTTAGCATGATCTGGTGACAGAGAGGAAGAAGAGCTGTCTTGGGAAAAACCACCAAATTGGAGCTTTAGATTTTAGCAGTCTTACCTGCCAAAACCTGAGGCTTTTTTGAGAAAACTCATGCATAGTAAGAAAGAGAAAACCCATTCTGTTCAGGTTGCCCTGGGAAGAATTCAAGGGCTGCCTTTTCCTTTGATGCCCCCAGTTCAGTGCAGGAAGTCAGGCTGTCTGTGGAGATTACTCCCTCCTGAGTCTGGGCCTGGCCATCGGAAGATAAAGTCCCCAGGGACCATCCCTGCCTGGCCTGACCTACTTAGATGTGACATGCCTGATGAGGTCAGGAGAGGAGCTAATGGGGATGGACAAGAAAGAAGGCATGGGGTGGCCCAAGGGAGATGAACTCACAGGACTCAGCTCAAAACATTCCTGGGGGAAGGTCTCTATACAGGAGAAGCATCTATTAAATCTGACCACAACGGCACCATGCTGAAAACTTTTCTTTTTTTTTTTTTTTCCTTTTTGTCTTTTTTCGTGACCAGTAACGGGATCGCAACCCTTGGTGTCACGCCCGCACCGCGCTCAACCAGTGAGCGGACCGGTCCCTATATGGGATCCGAACCCTCGGCGGGAGCGCCGCTGCACTCCCAAGCGCCACTGGGCCGGCCCTGAAAACTTTTCAATGACACCCTTGTGCACTCATGAAATAGTCCAAACTCCTTAATGACCTCCAAGGCCTGGCCAGCCCCTGCTTCTTTCTCCACACTTCCCCTGACCACTGTCCTCTTTGAGTGAGATTGAATTATTTTTAGTTCCAAAATTGCAACATATTCTTCCTTCCTCCAGATCTTTGCACAGGCTTTTCCTTTGACTCAAATATATTCTTCTCCTGTTTTCATTTAACTTGTCCTATATGATCTTCAGGGTTGCAGCTTAAATATGACTTATTCCAACAGCATTTCTCAACACCACAAGTCTGTGTCCCTTCTATGTGCTTCCAAGGCCCATTGCACTCACCCTATGGTCACACCCAGGTGGTCTTTTGGAACAATTTGTCTATTTATTTACCAGTGTCTCACAGTAGATGGTGAGCTACATGCCCTCTCCCCTGAGCCTCACAGGCCCATGATCAAATGTCTACTCGACATTACCATGTGGATGCTTATAAGCATGTCAGACTTAACATGTCCTGTACTGAACTCCTGATACCCTTCCCAAGCCAATTCTCCCATAGTCTTCCTCCTCTCAGCAAATGGTAACTCCATCCACTAATTGCTCAGGCCAAAAACTATGGAGTCACCCTTAACCCCTCTCTTTTCATCCTATCTCATATCTTATCCATCAGCGATTTACCTTTCAAAATATTTCCAGGATCTGGCCACCTCCCGAAGCCTCAGTGTTGCTACACTGGTCCAAGCCATCACCATCCCTCACCTGGGTTATCACAACGGGATCCTAACTGGCCTCTCCAGTCTTCCTTCGCTTCCCTAAGTTCTATTTCTAACACAGCATCCAGAGGAATCCTTTTTAGACAGAAGTCAGATTATGTCACTTCTCTGCTTACAGCCCCCTCCCCCCGTCTTACTCATAATATA
>NW_007793561.1:0-1621 GCF_000696425.1 Galeopterus variegatus
TTTTTTTTTTAAGTAAAAAAATATAATTATGGTGCTTCTTATAAGTTTGGGGTTATGGCAAGAGAGATCTGGGTACTGTGGCACTATTTACTATGCCTTACTTAGTTCTATAAATAGTTGAAGTCATTGCCAAAACTCTGTAGTTACTTTGTTATAGTGCTATTTTAAAACACAGACCTTCATTGTGAGCTAAATGGCCTTCAGGATGCACTTTGTAGTTACAGCATTCCTCTCAAAACTATATCCTCCCTTTATCTGTGCAAAACTCCAGGACAAGAAGACTCTCCATGACTGCCTCACTCACGGTAAAACAGGCTGGGACTATGTAACACGGTTTCAATACTTCAGAACTTTTGTCAGGGGGGTTGGTCAGGAAGGGTGACAGTTTAATGTCATAAATGAAACTAAGATCCTCTAATAGGATGCAGTCCAGGCTACCTGCCACAGCTTTGGAGCAGATGAACTACATGTAACATATTTGGTGTAGTCTGATGTAGAGTTTAAACTGAACTTTAGGTTGGACTATACGGGCAATCAAACCCCGGCTAAAGTTCTATCATGGGATATCATAAGCCAAAATCATGATGTTGAGCATCACAGATGTCAATGAAAAAGTTCAATCATCAGTCACAGAGATGTAAAGATGTCAAGCATGATGCCAGGTGCCAAGGACATCAATGTGAACAAAATAGAAGGTCCTGGCCTTCATGAAGCTTCATTTCCAAAGGGAGAAATGGGTAATACACAGCATATCAATGTGATGAGTCAGATGGAGAAGTATTCTAGAGAAAGTACCATGGGAGAGCCAGCTCAGGGGTGATTAAGTAGGGGAGGGCAGAGGTGGGCATTTATTGGATAGTTTATCAGGGAAGGGTCATTTGAGATGATGACATCTGAGGAAAGACCTAAACCACTATGAAGTCAGGCATTTTTTGAAGGAAGAATACTCTTGTGCTTTGCTTGTCACTGTTGGTACAAACTTGGCCAAATCATAGTTTCCTAAGCCTCGGTCTCCTCATCTATAGAATGGGAATAACACATACAGTCTATAGTGAGGTTGTAAGACTCAAATAAAAAATGGAGTCACACTCATTTGTAAAAATTCAGTTGTATGCAATTCAATTTCATAAATTCATTGTGTAAATCTTTTTTATTTTGGCCTTTTATATATATTTTTTAAATTATAAATACTTTTGAATATAATATAATGCAAAATGTTTCTAAATTGATATCAGTTAAATCCGAAGGTGTGTATTCCCTTGAAATGTGGATATTTCCTGAAAGAAGTGTTCACTGGTTGAAACAGTTCTTGGGACTATAAGCTCATTTTGCAATGTTAACTATGGATAGCACCATGAACAATTTGACAAATATAATGCAAAATTTCTGCAAATGTAAAATAGAGAAAATACAGAATTACACAAAAATCACATTTTTTTAACTTTTAGAAATAAACAATCTTACAACATTACTAATGTGACTTAGTTATTGAGTTACGTTCATTTATTTCCTCTCTCAAAGGATCCAACTCCCAAGCAATCAGCAGAATTTTGATTAAGACCTCAGCAATATGTGAAATTCCCAGTGTCACTGTACTGGAAATATTCACATATCTGGACAT
>NW_007793562.1:0-1620 GCF_000696425.1 Galeopterus variegatus
GGCCAATGTCAAGCTAAGGCTGGGTCTGGAGCTCACCAACCCCTCAAGCCTGTTCACAGACTGGGTCACAAACCCTTCACTTGCCAGCCTGGGTCCCCAGACCCCTCACACGCCATGTTGGGTCCCCAGACCCCTCACACGCAGGTCTATGAGCTAGGTAAGTGGCAAACCGGTCCTTGGAAGCTGTAGGTTGCAGAGCATGGCCGCGGTCCTCGGAAGCTGCAGGTTGCAGAGCATGGCCGCGGTCCTCGGAAGCTGCAGGTTGCAGAGCATGGCGGCGGTCCTCGGAAGGTGTAGGTTGCAGAGCATGGCCACGGACCTCAGGAGCTGCAGGTTGCAGAGCATGGCCCGGCGCAGCGGCCTCCGCCTGAGGCACTCGCCGGCCAAACAGAGGCGCTGCACATGCGCACTAAATCCACCCCACACAATTTGTTTACTGAACACCCCCAACTGGCCCTGAGGCTAGGGGAGCCTGATTAAATTATTCTACTTTCCCAACAAATGGGGAAGTCATTGAAGGTTTCTAAGGCCACCAACATGTAGCAGTTTAGGATATTTAAGACACTGGTGGCTATTAAACCGAGAAAATCAAGAGTGGCAGTGGAAAGACCAGGCAGGAAGCTAATGCAGTACACGAGCCTTTCTCAAACTTGGCTCTATTGACCTTTTGAGCTGCTGCTTTGTGGTGGGGCTCTCCTGTGCTCAGAGGCTCTGACCTCTACCCACAAGATGCCAGCAGCCCCACCCCCCCAAGTTGTGACAACCAAAATTGTCTCTAAACATTGCCAAATGTCCCCTGGTAGGTGAAATCATCCTGCTTGGGAGCCACTTCTTTAGGCCAGAAGGGAGATGGTAAAGAATCGGGGTGTTGTTACGGCAGGAGAGGTGGCAGCACCTGCTCAGATCTGAGACCCACTCAAGTGGAAGAGGGTTTACCAGATCACATCAGCCGGTGGCGGGGAGAGAGAGGTCCTGCACTCTCTCTTCATCGCCAGGTTTTTCTTAGCTTTTTTAAAAAACCTTAAAATTCACCCACAACTGGTCCTTGCTCTTTCTCGTGCCTTGGATCTTTCAGATATCACCTTTGCTTTGTGTTCTGTAGATAGAAAAGACCTTCCCCTCCCTGTACCCAAACCCACACCATTTTTAAACATCAGAGAGCCACAGGAATACTTGGTCTCTTGCCAGGAATCTTGAAGTGGGTAAAACTGATCGACAACTTTGAAGGAGAGTACGACTATGTAACCAACGAGGGGACAGTGTTCACGTTCAAGACGAATCGCCATTCTCCCAACTATCGGCTGATCAACATCGACTTCACGGATCCTGATGAGTCTAAGTGGAAAGTACTTGTTCCTGAGCACGAGAAAGATGTCTTAGGTAAGGTTACATGTTACTAGAAAATTGTGCTTTTTGTTTTTGGTGAGAACACCAAGTTAGTACATTTGTCATTCTCTAGTGAAAGAACTTCCAACCTCTAATCATCAGGAATGAAGTATCTGAGTAGTGCTTCCAAGTCTTTACTGTGTGACATCTTTGTAGCTGGTATAGTATCAGAAATGCACAAGGTAATAGGTATGAATTCAGACTTTCAAAGATACTGCTTTTTTTTTTTTAATA
>NW_007793563.1:0-1620 GCF_000696425.1 Galeopterus variegatus
TCGGCGGGAGCACTGTAGCAGTCGCCACCGGGCCGGCCCCCAATTTATTTACTTATTTTTAGTCCTTTTTGAGACCGGCCGCACCGCACTCAGCCAGTGAGCTCTGTGAGCGCACCGGTCATCCCTATATAGGATCCCAACCCGAGGCGGGAGCGCTGCTTCGCTCCCAGCGCCTACGACCAGGCAAACTTCAAATTGTTTCCCTCAAGCAGGATTTCTAAATGAGGCTGCTACTAAGTAACAAAGTTATAAGGCAAGTTAGAGCAACAATGATGCCACAATGCTAAACTGTCAGAAGTCCTACATTCTAATTCAGGCAATTTGTAGCCTCTGAAAGCAAACCCAATCTTTGTAAGGGTAATGTATTTTCAAATACTTTGTAACTGTACAAATATTTCACTGAAAAATAACAGTGAATCTACAGAGCATTTACAAACAAGTTATAATCATGTCCCTTTAGCCAACGGATACAGTTTTATTTTACCATAGTTTCAATGATGCTATCAGATGCACCTCAGAAAACTTCTCCAAAGTAAAATAGAAAAAATTTACCTGTCTATTTCATTTTGTACTTCATCGATATGTTCAATTGCTTCTTGCTGTTCTTTTTCTGCAAGAAAAAGGAGCATAAGACTTAGTACTAATTACAAGATAAAATTAACTAGTTTTCTTATAACGCTATGAATAATTTCAAGTCTTTAGAAAAAAAAAGTGCCTACTACAAAGGCATGCTCTCCATGTATTCATGCATATAGTAGCCAGATTACTTTTAAATTAAGACTTCACAAATCACACTATCTGCTAGGCTACTCAGAAAATGTTTCCCTGTAGCACTTCTTTTCTAAGAGTTCCACAGCAAGAAAACAAAAGGCCAACCATTAAAGTTTCTATTATGAAAGGTGAGAAACAACCTTATTCAGAAACTCTTGGTGCTTATTATTTGACATTTGCAGTAAAACAGTACTAGCTGCTACCTAGAATATGGAAACTAATCCATGACAATAATACATTTTAGGACACCACCACCTATAACAACGGTAAGATGACTTTTTATAGAAAGTTGAAGATTCCGCCCTGTACCTATTACAATGAAGACATCAGACACACCTACAAAGACAGGGAAGGCACTACCCTACCAGCGTAAACACTCGATTTTTCTTTCTTAGGATATGAAACCCAGGATTCCAATCTGACCTCTCTCACCCCTGCAACTCAATTCAAGCAGGCTGATCTCAAATGCGGCCCTACACGATTTTGGAGCACACTTAATGGGAGCAACTATGAGGTCTGGAAAGTATGAGGCACAGAAGGGAGAGGAGACAAAGTGGGTGTGCTTCGGAGGTGCCCTTTTGTCCGGTAAGCGTTGCAAACGTTACAAAGCTAAGTGGGCGTGAAGAGGCCCAATCGCGCGGTTCATTTCCGGTAATCTTTCCAGGATTGGCAGCCCCCCTGCCGAGAGAGCCTTCCCAGCAAAGCCTTCGGTTTCCTAAAAGCCATCTTAAAGCCCCTCCGATCCCCTCGCCGCCGCGCCAGGTTCCTGCGCACGCTGGCGCGACAGGGTGGCCGCCCCACGTGGAGAGCGCGTCCGGGCCGGCCCGAGCATCCTCCCGGCCGGCCCAG
>NW_007793564.1:0-1620 GCF_000696425.1 Galeopterus variegatus
CCATCCAGAGATGGTTAGACTTAGGAGGAACCTGGTTCCACTTATCATTGGTGAGAGTGTTAACCAGGGAACAGAATTGGCCCAAGGATAAACAGCCAATTTGAATCTTGTTTTGTTTAAAAACCAGATTTATTGTCTCTCAGACCAGGGTTCATGTTGCCCACACAGTCTTTGTGCTGGAGATATCTAAGCTCAAGAAAGCTGAGTAGAAAGGTATTAATAGAGGGGGTAAATATTTCAGAGGGCTGACATGAATAAATCTACAAACACATCTGGTTTCTTAATACAAAGCAAGATCCAGGCCCATTCCAAAAACAGTTTAAGAGATTCTGATTGAACTATAAGTCTTATTAATAAGATATTTTTTTTTATCTGAAAGTATGTTTCCAGTCTTCATGTAGATTGAGAATCCAGAATGTAGAGAAGCTGTAAATAAAAGAATAGGATTTGGGGTTGAGTGGACAAGCCAGACATTTAAAAAAGGAAGTGAAGAAGAGCATATTATGGAAGTGGTAAGACAAGAGAAACATAAAATCTGTGTCTTGGCATTGCTTTCAGATGGGAAAATGATATTCTATGCATGGCAGGGCTTTGGCAAGTATTGAAACATTGTCTTACTTCCTAAACTGATTGTAGATAATAAGCAATTAAATTATTCATACCACAAAGTGCACACTGTCATTTAACTGGAACCATAGGTTAATGTTCACAAAAGTATAAAAAGAGGCTATATATTAGGATAAATTTTTTTAACATTTTCCTGCATCTTTAACAGAAAGCAGAGTTCTCCCTTTTTTGTCAGATCATTGGCATGGATTTCATTAAAAACTGAAGTGGTGTTTAACAACATCCTAGTGCTCTATAATAAAGATTTGTAAGGTGAGGTATAATATTTGATTCAGGAAGTTCTTGTCTGTACTTTTAAAAAATGTATAGACCATACATTATTCAGATTTTTTAGTTTTTACACAATGTCCTTTTTCTGTTCCAGGATCTTTTCCAGGATACCACATTGCATTTAGTCGTCATGTCTCTCCTTTTGCTTTCATGGTTGCTTAGCATAAAATCCTTCGTTGTTGCTTAAATTATTTTCAAATGTTCTTAACTGGAATAACAAGGATAAACATAGATAAAAAGTGTGAAGATCAGGATGACAAGAACAAAATTTTTTATATTTCATACTTGTATTACATCTGCCTCACTAATTCTGTGCCTTGGCTTCACTTCTTGGTATTTTTAATATAAATTGAATTTACAAATTGATTTCAGTTTAGGGATGCATAACCATCTTGAAATATAAAAAATTACATGTGAGGAGGCTGTACGTGTGAACCAGGAAATCCCAAATGAGAGCTTCTCTATTTGTTCCATGGAAAGGCAACTTAACAATGTTTTAATCTTTTATTGGATCTGCCAAGTACATTTTAGCCTCTGCGTTCATTTAAAAGCATCACAGGAAAACAGGCAGCTCGTGCCAACATAGCTAAGAGGATAGAATTAATACAGGAAATATTAAAGACACTTTAAAGAACATCATAATTATGATATGATGTACAAAGCAAAGATATGTTAAAGGAACTATAAAATTAAGTGGAGGAAATACTTTAATAGCGTTAATTA
>NW_007793565.1:0-1620 GCF_000696425.1 Galeopterus variegatus
AGTAATAATGGACTTAAAATAATGCTAGCAGGAATACACCAAAAGAAGGTAGGAGGGTTTCCAGGTATAGGTTTTTTGAACCTGGAGGTCATCTTTAATTTTTACAAGAATATGTCAGTGATGCATATTAAAAACAATATTTCAATATATGTCTATATTTCATTGCTTTATGATGAGTATTTATTGGCATGAAAATTTGGCTCATTTTTCTTTCATACAAAGTATGTACTGAAAATGATAAATGTGGAAAAACAGTCAATATAGAAAATTGTAATACATTTCTCCAAGTTTAAATTCTGATGTATTTGTATAAATTCTGGATCAAAAAGATGGAACTAATCTTAAATATAGTATATTTTTATCATTATTGAGAGATTCTGAGGAAGATTCCCTAATGTAAAATCTCTCCCTTTCATCTGTACTGTTTGCTGAGAAAAATCCTTACTATTTATCCCACTTTTGAAGGCAAGCGTTAAAATTTAAATGCTGAGGTGAGCAACCCTTTAAAAGATTATCCGCTACTTAGCTTCAGTTTTGAGCTTCCTGGTGAGGGGACGGAATGGGAAAGTAAAAAGCTTCGGTCTGATCGGGCAGAAGTTGCAAGACAGCGTGGAAGCCACACTGTTTCTTTGCTGGACTATTCCCTGGTCACCCGGCTAACGTCCTTGAGAGCAGGATCTATATTGTATTTACCTCTTCTTCAGTCCCCAGCTCCTAGGACAGTGTCTGGTGCATTGTGCGAGCAGGAGGAAGGAAGGAACGAGAAAGTGGGGGAAAAACAAAGAGGAACTGCCCAGGAAAGTTGCTGAAGATCTAGAAATATCCAGAGGCCGCTGAGCACCTGGGAAGAGGAGGTCTTGGCCACATCTTTTCAGGAGCAGGTAGAAGAGGATACAAGAGAAGAGCACTGAAGATATTTGGTTATAGGACTGGCAGATTTAAAAACAAACAAAAATGAGAAGAAAGGAAGGGAGAAAGAAAGAAAAACCTTCCATTCCCACCAAAACAATTAAAAAATCAATACTACTTTCAAGGATAATAATACATTTCAGTAATGTTTAGTGGAATCTAGTTACTGAAATACTGTGAAAATTCTTACTGTTTAGGTTTCCCTCTTTTCTTACAGGAAAACAACATACTAATGTAAGGTGGGTTGAAATAGGGATTAAGATCCTGAAGATATTTTCTCAGCTTTCTGAAGTTTTATGGCAAGAAATAATGGCAATAACGGCCCATGTATGCAGTGTATTTGTCAGTTTAATGGGTAGGCTCCATACTCAAACGCCACTAATTTCCATAACTAGGCAAGTATAGAGATTTGTTCTCTTGTATTAACTCAAAAATACCTACTACTATGGGATCAGAAGTTCAGAGATTAGTAAGCCTCTCAAATTTAGTCAGTTAAGACTCTTTATCCAGTTTCAACATCTGACTTTTTTTCAGCATGCAGTCATGCCCCCTATAAAGAACATTCGATACCAAAAAAGCATCTTAGAACTGACAAATTAAAGAGATCTTATCCACCTAAAAGAAGAGTTACCTTAGATTAAAAACAGTTTATATACCACAGTTTAAATGATTTGTTTCCACAAAAATTCGAGCTTAGTATGAATGTTATAA
>NW_007793566.1:0-1620 GCF_000696425.1 Galeopterus variegatus
GACTGGACCTAGAAGTGAACTCGTCAGTCCTCGCTTTGGAATACTTTTGTTCGTATTCCCGCTAATGAGGAATCAGAAATGCCTTCTATCCGAAGCAGCACTGGCAGAGGTCTTCATTCTTTAGGTAGTTTTAGGGGAAATTCTCAAACAAAAAAAAAAATATCTTATTTTAAACGAAAATGATTCTGCTTGTCTGTGGCCTGAAGCCGTTTCTGCCTCGTTGGAGTCCTTCAAAATTAAAATCCTAAATAATGCCAAAGGAAGATGAACTGTTGAAGTTCTAAAATCGGTTTATGGAGTAATTTACAGTGGCCAAGAACTAAAGGAGGAGGAAAAAAGGACTAAATTCAAAGATGAACAGGGCTCTTTAAAATGTATTAAATGCATATTTCCTCCTGACATTTCATTTCTCTCTTTTAGTTATGAGCGGAGAATTGAGTTAGCCAAGGACCCGGTTTCCTGAATTCACAACCACAGCCCTGAGCCAAGATATCCCAGGGGCAGACCCCTCAGGGCTGCCCTGATCCCATGTTTCTATTCCAGGATGGTACTGGGAGTTCTGGCAGCATTGTCAAGGGACAGGAGGAAAGAGTTGTCTTTTTCTTTTCCGTGGGAGTTGTGTCGCAATATTAATCAATAGTATCTGTCATGCGAACTACAGATTAAAGTCACAAAACACTTGGGTGAGAATTAAGTGACCTTGAGCAAGTCCCATCTTCTCCCCGGGCCTCTGATTCCTCATATGCAAAATTAGAGAGTTTGTTAAGATAGCTAATGTCCAAAGTAGCATCCCGGTTTTCTGAAATTTTATGGTCTGTGCCATCTGAGGGCTTAATCCTGGAAGGTAAAACACCCCCACCCCTAGCTTAATCCTGGAAAGTAAAACACCCCCACCCCTCTTCATGGCTGCATGAGGAGGGATTTTCCTGAAGCACCTCTAATTGTTAAATTTGGGAAGGAAAACACTGGGCCTGCAGAACTCAGCTGCCCCTCTTTCTCCTGGAAGAGAGCTGTCTTCAGGGAGCAAGTTTACTGGGCCCCTTCTCCAGGGATGGCTCTTATATTCCATGTGGGGAAGCCTGCCCAGCCTATGTAGTTTTTGCGTGGCAGGTGAGAACACCTAATTCTGGATTCACTTAACAGGACCATCTGGTCTCATGCAAAAGCTATGTTATCTAACTTAGCCTTCATCTAAAAAAAAGTAATAATGTAATCCCCATTTCTCTCTTTTGTTTTATTTCTCAATGTGTGCAAAAACCAAGCAGGAAAGATAGGTGCTATTTACTGTGGGGGAGGAGGGGTTTTCTTGAAAACCTGTAAAAATGAATAAGACCTGCTTCCACCCCCCTGAGCGTCCACCCCAGGGAGAAAAGCACTTGCATATCTCTAGCAAGGGAGAAAAGCACTTGCATATCTGCGGTGTGACCACTGTAAATATTAATACAGGACGGGGCAAAGTGCTGGGGAGATGAGAGGGTGCCTGGGGGACGTTTCACAAAGAAGGTAGCTGGATTTTGACGCTCCAGAATGAGTTTTCCAGGAAACATAGAAAGAAAAACATACTTCTCAGAGACTGGTCAAGGGTATAGGTGGCATGTTAGGGGACTAAGAATTCCCTGT
>NW_007793567.1:0-1620 GCF_000696425.1 Galeopterus variegatus
TAAAAAAAAAAAAAAGGAGAGAAGAAATCTAGGGTAATTAGAGGGGGCAGGGGGAGGGGAGAGATTGGACAAGGGGCATAAAGAATAAGTACGATTTGTAACAGTGTACAAACTAGTAATATTGATTTGATCAACGTATGTCAGCATTGAATCCCCAAAATACATATAATTAAAAAAAAAAAAAAAAGCTGTTTACCTCTGTTCACCCACTGGACTGCAGACAGTCACCCAGTGCTTGCATATACAAGGCACCCAGGGAATGTCCAATGAATAAGCCACAAACTAACAGTCTTGGAGCTGGACACTACCATACAGACCCAGTTCATCCCTCTGCAAGGCCCGGAGAGAGGACTGGGCTTGTCCAACTTTCCTCAGAGTCACGGGTAGAGCTGGGGCTGAACCTGGTTCCCCAATCTCCCAGGCACTGCTTCTCTGCCACGCTGAGCAGTCCTGGGAAGTGTCCTGGAGGGGCTGGTCTCAGTGGCCCCTCAGGCCCCTTCCAATTCAGACTGTGCTTGTGTGCATGGATTTATCGAGGCACTTCTGAAGGGCCCCAGAGCGGGAGAAGAGGGTTCTCAGGAAGGCTTCCAGGAGGAGGGAGGGGTTTGGCCTCTGAAGGCCAGGTTGTGTTTGGAGAGGCTGGGGGCCTGTGTAGAGAGAGGGAGTTATTGAGAGGAAGGGCCACAGAGTGGGGGAAAGTGCAGAGTTAGGAATGCACAGGACTGGAGCCATGTGGAAGGTTAGCCTGTGGGCCAGGCAAGGTCCCGTGGGAATGGGTGCACTCTCTACATGGCTCTGAATGGCAGGTGGGGTGGGGTAGTGTCGGCTGCTCTGCAGAAAAGTGCTCCATCCTGGGAGGTGGGGGGTTTGCCCTTAAGGAGAAGCCATGGAGCCTCTGAGGGATCTGAACAACGGAAGCGGGGTGCTGGGTGTCCCAGTCTCCCAGGAAGAGCACAGGGGCTAAGGCAGGTGAGTGGAGGCCCGATGCCCAGAGAGCTTTGCAGCCAGTGCCTCGTGTAGCTAGGCGAGCACTTGGGGAATGCAGTGACCCTCCTGGTCAGCCCGGGCTCAGGGAGCCAACCCTGCAGAGATCTCATCCTTTGTGGCAGAAGGCAGACCACAGTCCCAGGGTGCACTTCTGGCCCCCAGGGTTGGGGGCCTCGACATGTATGGTCATCTATGGAAGGGGAGGCCAGGCCCTGAGGACGTGATGATATGCCACATGAAGGCAGTGGTCCCCTGAGGACGGGAACCAGAGGTGGTCTTTCTCAGGCAGGAAGGAGCGAGGTGGCCACACGGGCGGGTTTCCAGAGCCCAGAGTGGTGTCCTGGTGAGGCTGGGGGAACATACCGTGCCCTCTCCCCTGCCACTGCTCCGCCCCTCCTCCCCCCCAGGCCGCAAAGCCAGGTGATGCCGGGCAGGCCTTGCCAAAAACTAGGCGGGTGCCCGGGCGAGCTCCCTCCCGCCTTTCCAAACTGGGCAAGGACCTGTCTTGCTTCAGAACCTCCAAGTGTCCCCGTCCTGGGGAACCTCGGGAGCGGCTGGGAGGCGAGGATGTTCTCAGAGAGGGAAGGGGCACGGGGGCTGAAATGGAGTAGAGAGAGAAGGCGGGGGGTGGGT
>NW_007793568.1:0-1620 GCF_000696425.1 Galeopterus variegatus
AAAATCCATAAAATTTGAGCCCCTCCTCTAAGGCCATGGCATTCAGAACTTTCTCACACTAGTTCACACAAGGCCTCCAGTAATTAATCAAAATTACCCTTTATATCTTATCAGCTCATAGTTCTAGTGTCTTTTGCTTCAGGTAATCAAATATTAGCTTTAACTCTCTGGGTTTACCTGTCTGCAAATTTCAGGGTGGCAGTTTACCTGGTGATCTTAGATCCAAAGAGAGTAATTATTAGAATCATTCAGTTTGTTCAGCCTTTGTCTAGTTGTGAGGACAGAAGTGAGAACATCCAAGTCTTTACTTGTCAGAGTTAAAACTGGAAGTCAGAGCTTGCATTTTATATGAACCTTAAATTTTCTTTCTAGTAATTTATTTTATTGAATTATACTAAGTTATTTCAGGATAGATTAAAAATATTTTAATGAAGCTAGAATTTTATCACAATTACTATAAGAGGTGAATATTAGATGAGAAGCAAGTTTGACGGCAGGGAAGCAGAAATGATAAGATCAACTTAACAATGTTGATTAAGATTTAATAGAATAGCCAAATGAAATTTCTGGTAAGTATGTATGCATACTGATCTGGAGTTGAAGAGTGTGATCTAAACAGCATATATTTAGAAATGAACACAATGCAAAAAGTCATTGCATATGAAAATATTTATATTTAAACATTACAGTCCTCACAAATAAATGAAGAAATTTTATGAATTGTATAATATAAACTTAACTATGTAGATCAAAATTTATTAGCACTAAAAAATAAAATTGACAAAATAAATAATAAAAATATGAGATTTCAACAAATATTCCTCAAAAAATGATAGTCACATTGGAAAAAATCAGGGATATAAATAATGTGAATAAGAACCTGTAATATTGAACGTATGCTAAGAAATGTGTAGACAGACACACACATAAACATAAATATATTATACAAGGAGAATATATACATATCCATCTTAAAAAAGGTCAAATATTAGGCAATGGAGGAAATTTCAATGCATCCAAACATACATACATGCACACATATATTATCGCAAGCATAATAGAAAAATACACATTTTTTTAAAAGTCAAATATTAGGACATGAGGAAAATTTCAATGCATTCCAAAAATATATATTAAGTTCACCTTTACAGATTTCAAAGAAATGAAACTAGAATATGGCAACTAAATAATGGTTTCTTTCTTTCTTTCTCTTCCTTCCTTCCTTCCTTCCTTCCTTCCTTCCTTCCTTCCTTCCTTCCTTCCTTCTTTCCTTCCTTCCCTCTTTCTTTCTTTCTTTCTTTCTTTCTTTCAAATATTCATGAGATACGAAGCTGATTGTTTCCCTCTGGGGCCAGATTCATATAGGGGACATACCCATTACCAGAAATTGCTTTTGTACCCTTTGTCCCCTTCCAATTATCCTCCAACCTCCCTACCCCTCCACCCTCCCCTTAACTTCAATTGTAGACCTAGGAATATTCCCTCCCTCTGTCGGATCATGGGACTACTGTGGTCTTTCTTTCCTGCCTTCCTTTCTCTCTTAGCTCCCAGAAATGAGTGAGCACATGAGGTATTTATCCCTCTGTGCTTGGCTTGCTTCACTCAATATAAGTTTCTCCA
>NW_007793569.1:0-1619 GCF_000696425.1 Galeopterus variegatus
TGTGCGCCAGCCCCTTCCCCTCTCCTCCCTCCCTCCCTCCCCTCTCCCCACGCCCTCTCTCTTCCCTCCTCCCACCTACTTCTCTCTCCACCTGCTCCACAACATCTTAGAATGTAAAAAATAATAATAATAAATAATTCTTTAAAAAATAACAGAAAATTTTCCAAATTTGGCAAAAGATATAACTTACAGATTCAAGAAGTTTTGTGAATCCCAAATAGGATAAGCCCAAAGAAATCCACACCAAGTCACATCATATTCAGACTTCTGAAAACAATCTTAAGAAGCAGCAAGAGAGAAATGACACCTATAGGGGAAAAGCAATACGAATAACAGTGGGTTTTACAAAAGAAACCAAGAGGCCATAAGGAAAAATGGCATGACATTTTTTAAGTTTTGAAAGAAAAGAACTGTCAACCCAGAGTTCCATATCTAGAGAAAATATCCTTTAGAAATGAGGGAGAATTAAGACATTCTCAAGTGAAGGAAAACTAAGGAAATATGTTGCTAGCAGTCCTACACTAAAAGAATAGCTAAAGGAAGTTCCTTTCTTTAAAGAAAATGATTTTTTAGAAAAAAAAAATACCAGGAAGGAAGAAAGAACAGAAAGACCAAAAATAGTAGTAAATGCAATAGACTTTTCTTCGCATCTTGAATTTTCTAAGCTATGTTAAATGCTTGAAACAAAAATTATCTATCTGACATGCTTCTAAGTGTATGTAGAAGAAATATTTAGACAATTATATTATAAATGGTAGCAGGTAAAGGGAGTTAAGGTTTTTATATTTTACTTGAACCAGAAAAATGTTGACAACAATAGACAGTGATAAATTATGTATACATAACAGAATGCCTAGAACAACTATGAAAGCTAAGAAAGACATTCACTCAAAAACACTAGATAAAACAAAATGAAATTCTAAAAAACGTTCAAGTAACCCACAGGAATGGAGCAATAGGAAAAACAAAAACAAAAACAAAAAAAGAACAAAGAGAAAACAAAAATAAAATGGCATATTTAAGAGCTATCATACCAATAATCACAGTAAGTGAAGACACCAATTAAAACACAGATTGGCAGAGAAATTAAACACATTACCCAAATGTATGCTGTCTACCAGAAACTCACTTCAAATATAACAATATAGGTAGTTTGAAAATAAAAAGGTGGGAAAAGATATATTATAAAAGCATTAATCAAAAGAATGAAGGATTGGCTATACTGCTATCAGATAAAATAAACTTCAGAGCAAAGAAAGTTATCAGGGACAGATAAGGATATTACATAATGATAAAGAGTAAATCCAGCAAGAAGACATAGTAATCCTAAATGTGTCCATACCAAAAAACAAAGCTGCAAAATATATGAAGCAAAAACTGATAGAGTTGAGAGAACTAGACAAACCCACAATTATATTTGGAGTGTTCAGCATCCCTCTCTCAACAATTGATAGAATGAGACAGAAAATTCACAAGGTTATAGAAGAACTTAACAGCACCATCAACCAACAAGATCAAATTGACATTCAGAGAAGATTCCACTCAACAACAGCGGAATACACATTCTTTTTAAGTGCCTATGGAATACAAACCAAGATAGATCATAACTGGTAGCATAA
>NW_007793570.1:0-1619 GCF_000696425.1 Galeopterus variegatus
GATCTGTAACAATGAATATGCTAATAAAAATGAATTAAAACAAAAAAGGAACAAAGAATCAAAACGCACTACAGTTAAAAAACATCATCTGTAAAGTAGGCCCATTCCATTCTTGACTGGATAATGTGACAGACAGTGATAAAACAATCATTGTTTTGTTTTGTTTTGTCTTCAGAGAACATGAGCAAATAGCTGTTTCGGCCCTTAAGGAAGGAACATTCAGCCAAGTTAGCAGGATGGCTGAGTGGATTAGAATGAACACAGGGAAGTGTTAACGCTGCACTGGTTTTGTTCCTGAGCGGTGACGACTTGGTGATTCTGGGTTGGAGGTTTACACTTTCTGAGAATGAACTGTGGGCCCCCAGCCTAGTTGATGCTTGCCCTGGCCTAAGTATCATGAGTGCCCAATTTCATTCCAAACATGTCCTGGTTTAGACACCCAGTTATAACAATCAAGAGGAAGAATAAGGAAAATAAGAGAGTAAAGAGGAAAAGGACCCAATTTCATTCCAACCAAACATGTCCTGGTTTGGACACCCAGTTATAACAATCAAGAGGAAGAATAAGGAAAATAAGAGAGTAAAGAGGAAAAGGGCATTATTTTGGTAGGTTAGTTAAGGAAAAGATGACATTTGAGCAGAGACCTAAGTGAGTGAGGGAGTGAGCATGGGGCCAGGGAAGAGCAGGAATACCAGGGGAGAAAGCGCTCGGACAGGGGTGTACTTGGTGTGTTCTTGAAACAACCAGTGGGCCTTTGAGACCAGAACACAGAAGGTGAGGGGAAGGAGGTGAGAGCTGAAGTGACTGGGGGAGTCAGGGGCCACAGCTCCCAGGGGGAGAGATTTCTAGGAAATTTGATACAGCACTTGATACGTTCTTGTCCTCTCATATTAACCCACTCTTCAAGGTCCAAGGAGGGTGCTGATGGAACTGGTTGACAAGGGTCAAGAAAAGGTCCCATTTCTTTTCTTGAGAAGAGGAGAGAGCTGGAGCTCCAATAAGACATTTTACTCCTTTTCTCATTCTAGATCTGCAGTAATCTGTTGATGAACTCTTTTATCCATTTCCAAAATATTTATACAACACCTGGTACTGGCCAAGCACCGTTGCCTTTGCTGGTGACACACGGTGGGGAACAAGAGACCAACCCCTTCCCTGGTGGAGGAAGACACAGGAAACATTGAAATTCAGGCAGTGATAAGTGCTTCCAAGAAAATGAAACAGGCTAACATGACAGAAAATGCTGGGGGAGTTGGATGGGCATGGTGGGGTGGCCGGGGGTCTACTTTTGCTAGCGTGCTCCAGAAGAGCTTCTCTGGCAGGGTGAGGTGTGAGCTGAAGCTGAAGAGGAGGCTGTGGTGCATAGAGCTATGGGACGGGCACTTCACTGCAGCACAGAAAGAACAAAGGCCCCAACAGGAGCCAGCTGGTCCAAAGCTCCACAGTGCTTGAATTCATGCTGTGAGTTCTGCCTTAAATTCTGCAAATGAGAAACTTGGAGGATTAATACTGGTTTTCCTTACAGGCAAAAGTTTACCTTCATTTTAATACCTCGCTGAGTGCACAATACAGAAGTGGCAGGGGTGTCGCAGAATTAGTTTCGACTTCATATGCCACAG
>NW_007793571.1:0-1619 GCF_000696425.1 Galeopterus variegatus
GTGACAACTACAGTTTTCTTCCAAGAATTAAGTTCTTGATTTCTATGGTTTGGATAAAAAATTAAGATTAAAATTAAACAAACCATCAAAAAAATACTGTAAACTAGATTTCCATTACCTATGTATCACTCAGCACAATGCTTAGAAGAAAACGTGCACTAAAAAAATATAAAATGAATGGATATATGAATAAAAACGTAAATGCCCCTAGGGAGGAGAGTGGTTGAATAAATTATTATCTATCCAAACAATGGAGTATTATGCAGCTGTGAAAAGAAAAACGAACGAGGAAGATTTCTATAAATAAATATGGAGTGATTTACAGGATATATTGCTAAGTGAAAAAATAAAAGATGGATAGAAAAGTATCTATAGTATGCTACCCTTCGTATGAGAAAGAAGTGGACATAAGGAAATGTTCATGTATCTGCTCAATTTGTGCAACAAGAAATGCAGGAAGGATAAACCAGAAAATAATGAGACTGAATACCCACAAGGGAGAGATGGGAACTGGGTAGAAAGAAGGGAGACATGAAAATGAGGAAGAAGGAATGAGAAGGGACACCTCTCAGTATGCCTTTTTTTGGACAGTTCTGACTCAGAGCCAAGATAATGTTTCACATACGCAAAATGTAAATAATTGCAATTAAACAGGATGTGGGGGAAACTCAAAATGGAATACAAATAGTAATAAATGAATCTTAAGTGTACTGTAAATGAATAACATAACCACACGGAAAAGGAAGTGACTAACACAAAAAATAAGCTAAGTAACTTTAGAAAATAGCATTTGACTATGTATTACAAGACTAAATCCAGAAAGAACTGTACACAAATATTCTACCTAGTAAATCTCTCCACTTGGGAATATGTTAGCAATTCTGAAGCTACTGTATGTATATACTGGGATTAAGTATAAGTAATTATATTGAGATAGTAAGAACTATGTTTTTTACTGTGGGAGACAAGAGTTACAAACAAGGAAAAGGAGAGATTAACATGAACACTATAGTATTAGATGAAAATTAGAGGGATCACTACGAACTCATGGTGTTTAGTTTTTTTAAAGATATACAGATGGATATAGAAATAGACATAGACATGTGTACAAACATATATTTCCTTGCTCTCTGGCCACTAAGAGGGACTAGAAATGGAGATACCATAGTAGAAACAAACACATAAAAATTCCATTCTCCAAAGGAACTAGAGCCTCCTTAGAGAAACAGCTGCTTCCAGATCTGGGGCAAGGAAAATACAAAATGAGAAAACAGAGCATCTTATGGCACCAGAAAGTAAAAAACTGCTCAAAAATGATGGGGACTAGATGGAGGTGGTATTTGCACAACGTTGTGAATATACAAAGTGCCACTAAACTGTTCACTTTTAAATGGTTAGTTTTACACCATGTGAATTTCACCTCAATTAATCTGAAAACAAAAATAATAGGGGCAGCTCCTTTGCTCATTTTTTAATTGGATTACTTGGTTTTTTGCTGCAAAGTTGTCCGAGCTCTTTGTATATTCTGGATATTAATCCCTTGTTAGATGCATATTTTCAAATATTTTCTCCCATTCTGTAGGATGTCTTTTCACTCTATTGATTGTTTCCTTTGCTGT
>NW_007793572.1:0-1619 GCF_000696425.1 Galeopterus variegatus
ACTACGGAGAGCTGCACGGGCCAGCACTGATCAAGTGCGACATGAGTGGCACCTGCTGGCACTGTGTAAGGTGGTAGCAACTATGCTAGTGCTCGTAGCTCCTCACGCTGGCCCTGTGGGCTAGGTCTTATGCCCATTTTACAGATGGGGAAGGAGAGTGGGGCAGAAGGGACACGCTCACAGCTCCCTGAGACTTCTATTTTCTAAGCACTTATTGAGTGTTTGTAAAATCTTTACCGTGACCTGTGAGATTGGTGCTACAACTGTCCTCATTTTACACATGGGAAAATTGAGATTCAGAGGCCAAAGTCACCGGCCCAAGGTCACAGGTCTAGTAAATATCTGAGCTGTGATTCAAACACAGGTGTGCCCAGGTCCTGAGCCTGAGGCCTCTGCTGTGCTGTGCTCCAGGCTACACACCCCTCGGGATGGAGACTTTGCTGTTGCATCTGCCTACTACAGCACAAGTGCTCGATCAAACCTGCGGAAGGAACGAATGAGGAAGGAATGAATTGGGGGTGACTTCCCTGTTCCTTGGCTGTGACCTTGAGGATGCTTCATTACCAGGTTTTTTGTAATTTGTAGTTATAAGTGGCTGTGAAGGTCAGATGAGCTCACCTCCCAGCAGCCCTTTGAGAACAGGACAGCAGGGTTAGCGTGGGAGGGATTTTTCTGGGTCCACACCAGGATTCTCAGCCTCCTGGGGGAAATTCTGCCTTTTGGGCTGCCCTGGCTCCCTTCAGCTCCAGAGGAGACCATGGCCTTTTCTCCTGCCCCTGGAGGGCCTGAGACGCTGGAGCTTCCTGGGAGAAGCTCCTGCCCCACCAAGGTCTACTCATGACAACTGGGCCCTTGACTCTTCTTAGGGGTACCCCAGAGAATTTCCTCATGTTGTCACCTCCCTGTCCCAGGCGACCAGATCCCAGTGGCTGTGGCGTCAGGAGCACCTGGTGCCCCCAAGGAGTCTGTAGAATCCTTTGGGGGAGGAGATGGCATTTCAGGGTGTCTGGGGAGGGCCCAGCTGGACTCGTGGATGGAGCTGTCACAGGCTGCGCAGCTGTCTGTTATCACTTGGGGGCTGAGCATCACAGCTTCCCAAGTACATTTGCGTGGAAGAGCTTGATTGATCCTCATATATTCCCTGAGAGTTGAGCATAAATAATCATGAAAGTTCACATTTTGTGGTTGTTTACTAGTGCCAGGCACTGAGCTGAAGTCTTTATCTGGGTTATGGTTTTTCTCCTCATGACAGACTATGGGGTAAGTGCCATTATTGATTTCGTTCTCATGTGTGGGTGAGGACACTGAGGCACAGAAGGCAAAGCTCCCTGCCAGAGACCACACATTCTTTGGGAGTGTCAGAGAAGGCTGGAGCTCACCATTTGCCTGGGCTCTGATGGAGCAGCCCCAGGAGAACTGGGTTGCAGGAAATGCCCTGGGCCCTTGGGGGCCATGGCCTCTGTTTCCTCAGCTGTAAAATGGCACAGGCAACAGAGATGAGAGTGACAGACACGTTGCTCCTTCCCAAGGCTTCCCCAGCCCTGTGTTACAAGGCCTGGATTCTCTAGGACAGAATTTGGCCCCAATCCAAGCCCCATAGACGGCAGTCAGTGGGCCCG
>NW_007793573.1:0-1619 GCF_000696425.1 Galeopterus variegatus
ATTGCTGGGAGCTAAAAAAACAAACAAATTAATTCACCCACATACACACACACAAAAAAAAAAACGGGGTGGGGGTGTGAAGAAGATATAACAACTATACTTTTATGAAGTTGTTACAACAAGCAAACGGAAAGGACATTCTTGGGGGGGAGGGGAGAGAGGGAGGAGGGAGGGAGGTGTCGGTGATGGGCCATAATAATCATATTCATTGTATATTGACAAAATAAAAATTTAACGAAAAAAAAAGAAGAATATTTAAATGCACGCCTAATGTTTTAAAGGAAAAAAGAACAAAATATCTACATACCGGTGGCCTTATTATGTTCTGGTACCACTTCAAAGGGGTAAGCACCTTAAAAGAAAGAGACATTAGAATGCATTGGATTTAATTTAGTTTCATCCAATATAGAAACTCACTAATGCAGTATGAAATATAGGCTCACTAATGCAGTCCTACCAGTATGGATAGACTGAGCATGTGAGTTCTACAAAAGAAAGAAGAAGGTAAGCATTTGTGGGTTGCTACCTGTGTGTCAGGCACCGTGTTACATCCATCACATACACTTTCATGTTTTCTCACATGCTCTGAGGCAAGGTCTTCACCCTCCCTGCTATAGATAAGGTCTTGGAGAAATAAGGAGGTGCATTATCTTGACTGAAGTTACAAAAGTAGTAATTCTGTTTAATTCCATAGCTCCTGCTCTTCATTGCAAACAAAAAATTATGACATAATAATGTGACAACAGTAATTTCATCCTTTTTTATTTGATGTCACAGTAGGGAAAAAGGGGAGCAAAACAAACAAAAATTCATGACATAATAATGTGACAACGGTAATTTCATCCTTTTTTATTTGATGTTACAATAGGGAAAAAGGGAGGTGGAAGCACTGTCCCTCATCATTGAAAAACAGATTTACTGGTTAAATAGGTCAGCCTTTTTAAGGTTTAATAGAAAATCTTGCCTAAAATATTTACTAGTATTTTTCTTCAGCTTGTAGGAGTGAACGGACTCACAGATTGTTACCTGAACCTGCGAGAGAAGGAAGAGTTTCATTCCTTTCTGAGTATGTACGTGGTTCACCCGAGGTTTGGGGCTAGTAGTACAGCATTTTATCAGCACAACAAAAAATTGTCGACCCTGCTCAAGGTGTGCTTGACAAAGCACTTTTCATATTCATTAACTATTCTACTCTGCAAACAATATTTTGAAATGTGATTATTATAATTATTTCCCTTCTCCAGATAAGGAAACCAAAGCTCCAGAGAAAGAAAATGATTTGCCCAAGGTCTTGTAGTTAGTAGGGTTGAGGAAAACCTCAAACCCAATTTCTAGAACTCTTTTGCTTACCATTGTTCTGCAGAGTCTCTCATACCACTTAGTAACTAATCTTTCAGTAAAGCCAGTGAGAGACACACTAGAGTGTGAGTGTCATAGAATCTGGAGTTTTTGAGCTGGAAAAGATCTTAAGTAATATTTCACCTAATCCCCACATTTTATAGGCTGGAATAAAACAAGGCCGTTCAGCCAGAGTTCACTTTCTGCCCTACCACGGAGACTCCCTGAGTGGTAGTTCATGATGGGTACATGTATAGCCATATTGGGGAGGAGAGACTGAG
>NW_007793574.1:0-1619 GCF_000696425.1 Galeopterus variegatus
TGTGTGTGTGTGTACTGCCTCCTGTGGTCTCCAAATCACTAATCAGCAGTTTCTTTTTTCCTGTATTTTAATTAACTGTGAATGTTTGTTAGGGGTTCTGTCTTCAGTACTGTGCGCTGTGGTCTGAATGTTTGGCCTTCATCACTCTCCCCCGACCATGTGTTGAAACCTAATCCCTAGTGTGGTAGTATTAAGAGGTGAGACCTTTTGAGAATTGATGATGGCAGAGCTCTCATGAATGGGAATGCCCTTATAAAAGAGGCCCCAAGGAGCTTGTCAACCTCTTTGCCATGTGAGGATGCACCAAGAAGGTGTAATCTGAAGTAGAGAGTGAGTCCTCACCAGACACAGGATCTCCTGGCACCTTGATCTTGGGCTTCCCGGTTTCTAGAACTGTAAGAAATAAATTTCTGTTCTGTATTACCCAGTTTTAAGGTATTTTGTTTTAGCAGCATAAATGGACTAAGATAGTATATTTTTTCCTTTCCACTATTTTTGAAAAATAAATTTCTTCAGGAACATTTTTTATTAGGACCACTTCATAAGCTGTCAGTAAGCTCTTCCCCCTGCTTCCTGTATCCTCTTGGTGTATATTATAATGTTCTACCTTATCCAGGTTGAAGAACAAGAGTTTCTGATATTTGTAGATGTCTTTAACTTTATGGTACCAGACTTTTATAGTTATCTTCCCTCTTCATAATATATCTAAAAGGTATCAACTTTCCTGTGTGTGCTTCTGATCCGTAATTTCAGTGAGTCCTTTTTTTCTTGCCATTGCAACTTTTAGCTGTGCTTTATTTTCTATCTCTACTACTGTATGCAGACAGTCTATATTGGTGATCAAAATTAAGTCAGCCTGAAAATATTCAGATTTACTATTACAAATAGAAAGTACTAGGGCATGATGGAAGTTTTGGACATAGTTATTAAATGTCAAATTTTGCCTTAGATACCTAATAGTACTGGTGTACATTTAAATGTGTAAGCCAATAATTCTGTGATTCAGAAAGCTATGTTATGTTGATGCTATTTTGCTTTGAAGAAAGAAGTTGTAATTGCTAGGTAGTCATATAGTGAGCCTCTCTGACCAAAGGAAAATTCAGTTGTCTGACCTTTCACTCCAAACTCAGAAACTGAATTGATTTGGATAACAAGCAATACTTGTTTTTGTAACATTGGGCTAATTGTATAAAGCACAGACTGGGACTTGCTCAATTAATACATTTTGTTTCATATTCCAGAACTTCTCCTGTACACTGTCAAATAATTTAACTTAATTAATGTGAATGAACAAACTGAGGCAGTTTCTCTTTTCACTCTTTTAGGGAAAATATATAACTTGGCCTTTTATTTCTCATCTTTCTACAACATGAAGTTCTCAGGAATCTGTAAAAATTAAAAACTGAGTTGGGGAGACAATCCAGATGTTTTGCATATATGCTATTCCTTTCACTTATTAAAAATGCCCTAGCTAAGAAAATCAGTGAATAATAAAAACGTGAATAATTCAAAGCTTTTATCTTCTTTTTTTCAGTAATAGCTTTTCACGTGCCATAAAATTCACACTTTCAGGCCGGCCCGGTGGCGCACTCGGTAGAGTGCGGCGCTTGGGAGTGCGG
>NW_007793575.1:0-1619 GCF_000696425.1 Galeopterus variegatus
GCTAACGCAAAGAGCAAGCTGAAGCACCGGTCACAGAGTAGGAAGATTCACTCAAAACAAAACAAAACAAAACAAAAGAGAAGACTGCTTGCTTTCAAAAGACTGTTACTGGGGGGAAAAATCCACGTAAATGACTCTGGATGTTTTTCTCCTAGATTTACTGACTCAATGCCAATGACTTCATCAGTAAACTAAGAAGTCTGAGGAATTTGTATTTACATTTGTAGATGTGAAAGTTTTTGGCAATGAATTATATGACTGCCTACCAGTAGTCCAGTGTTCTACTCTTTGACCTATTTAAATTGCTATCTTCTGCCTCATAACCACTGTTTCTTAAAACACTTGACTTTGTCTTCTTTTCCATTATTAGCACTAGTAGTTGACTTCCGTCAGAGGGGTTATTTTTTCACTAATAAAAAATGTTTACTATCTCAAGGGAGTTCCAGTATAGAACACAAAACTAGTGAGAGGCAGACACTGGCTGACCTTGCCCAACAGGCAGGTGACTATCCCGAGCTCCTCTCAAAGGCCAAGACACTCGAGTCTGTGCCCTCAAGCAATCTAGATGGGCTGGACATAAGTGTGGATGCAAAATCTGTGAAGACAAAGGTTCTTCTGTTCTTACTCTTCAGTTCAAGTTGTTCTGTTTTAATTTTTAAGAGCAAAGAGAAACACCTCAATTAAAGCTGCATGGTTTTATTTTGCATGCCCATGAGAGATGTGGTTGGCTGCTCTGAAGAATGGAGCTGCCAGCTTGCCTGGAGGATGTCTGCGTGTCAGAGAATTTGCCTAGAACCGATGGGTGCCAGCATTTCCACCACCCCAAATTGCTGAAACTGCAGCAATGAAATCTGTCCACTGCCTCCTCATGCCATCCAGAAGGGAAGTGGCTGACTTTTGGCAGTCCACATTTCTGGGCTTCCTTTCAGATTTTTAAGGTTAACCTGAGCAATGCTGTCAGATTTTAAGACACTTTTGCTCTTTCTTTTATCCTTGTATTACGACATCCTATAAAAGAACAAAGAGGGTATGGAAAGGAAGAGAGAGGCTGGGTCAGAGACAAGGCTAAGAGAACTAGCTCTGACTGAACAACCCTTAAAGCTAAACATTACGAGGCTCAATAAAGGCCTCTGTCCTTATATCAAACTAAATCGAGCAAAACTCCATTGATTTATTTTTTAACTGTTAAGATTGAAAATCAAGTAATATTAATATGCAGTCTTTTCATGGAAGGAAATGAGTATCTTAGCTGTAAGAAATATTGTCTGTAATTAATTAACACTTTTCCCAAAAGATATCTTATAGAGCAAAAAAGCCAAGGAATTGTATAATTTATTGATAATTTTTGTTACTGCCTTTGTGCTTAACTATGTCCTAAAACAAAATGTCTTTGTGAATTAAATTTTTATTTATATCAAATTAATACCTGCACAGAGCTTTAAAAGTGAAATCATTGTATCAGGTCAATAACAAGACGGCAGTGTCCTGCCCCATCCCCAATCCCTATTTCCACATGCCAGAGATCAACACTGCAATTCTTTCAGGTGTTCCTTCTGTCCTGATACTTCAAAAATATCTCAATAAGGGGCCGGCCTGGTGGCGCACTGCTACAGTGCGCT
>NW_007793576.1:0-1619 GCF_000696425.1 Galeopterus variegatus
TAGGACTGGGCAAAGCCTTTATGAATAAGACCCAAAAGCACAGGCAACAAAATAAAAAAATAAATAAATGAGATTATATCAAACTAAAAAGCTTCTGCACAGCAAAAGAAACAAGTAAAGAACAAAAAGACAACCTCAGAATGGGAGAAAATATTTGCAAAAAAGGTATAACTATCAAGAATACATAAGGAACTCAAACACTTTAACAGTAAAAAAACAGGTAACCCAATTTAAAAATGGGCATAGGAGATAAACAGCCACTTCTCAAAGGAAGATATACAAATGGCCAACAGATGAAAAACTGCTCAACATCACTAAGCATTAGGGAAATGCAAATCAAAACCATACAGAGATATCACCTCACACCAGTCAGACTGGCTCTTATCAAAAAGGCAGAGAATGCTGGCAAGGATGCAAAAAGAGAGGGGAACCCCCCTACACTGCTGGTGGGCTTGTAAATTAGTGCAGCTTTTATGGAAAACAGTATGGAAGCTCCTCAAACAACTACAGACAGAACTGCCATATGATCCAGCAATCCCACTGCTGGGTATACACCCAAAGGAATGGAAATTATCACGTCAGAGGGATACCTGCACTCCCATATTTGTCGCAGCTCTATTTGCAATACCCAAGAGTTGGAACCAACCTAAACATCTATCACCAGATGAGTGGGTAAGGAAAATGTGGAATATATACACAATGGAATACTACTTACACATAAAAAAGCATGAAATTCTCCCATTTGCAGCAAAATGGATGAACTTAGAGAAAATTATCTTAAGTACAATAAGCCAGTCACAAAAAGAGAAATACCACATGTCCTCACTCATAAGTGGGAGCTAAAAAAAATAAAGAAATAAATAAAGAGAACAGAACTGAGGTCATCAGAGGTGGAAAGGAGGAGGGGGGAGCAGGGGTAGCAAGAAATTGGTAAAGGGCCACAAAAAAAGATTATATTGTGTAATGTTAAATATATTAATTATCCTAATTTTAGATCACATATTCTACACATGTATTGATATTCTATGCTGTACTCCATATATATAATCAATTATGTTTCAATAAATTAAAAAAAGAAGAAAAAACAATACTACTAAAAAAATACTAATAGTAATATTGAGGAGTCTTTGTCACTCCAACAGGAAACCCCAAGTCATCCCTGGAGACAGCAGGGTGCAGCAGTTAGAGCAGGGGTTCAGAGGCCAGACTGCTGAGGTCTCACCTCTTAACATGTGGCTTCACCTTCTTAAACTATAATACCCCTCCAGGCACAGGATCTGTGAGAATTCAGTGAGTTAATTAGCTATTTTATTGTTATTGGTATCCTCCCATATAAAGAACCACTACACATTGATATGGAAAGGACATATCACACAACCCCCCTGCCAGATGGACCAAGAATATGAAAAGAAAAAGCAAAAGGCGAGTAAGCCCTGTAAAACATGTTCAAATTCACAAGTAAACAGAGAAATGACAACTTGAACACTGTGCATATCAGACTGGCAAGAAATAATTATAAGCAACACTGGTAGGGATGCAGAAAACCAGTGTTTTCCTACCCTTTTGGTGGAAGTATAAATTATCACAAACCTTTTAACACATATGACAGTGTTTATTAA